>NW_024528821.1:3576996-3680756 GCF_017590135.1 Pyrgilauda ruficollis
CAGCACAAGGGGAGCGGGCGGGACCCGCGCCCGCACCCGCACCGGGACCCGCGCCCCGCACCGGCACCGCCGCTCCGGCATGAGGCTGCGCCCGCACTAGGAGCCGAGTCCCCCCGGGGCGCCATCCGCCACCTCCCCTCCCCCTCCCGAGGAGGATGGCGGCGGCGGCCGCCCCGACCCAGCTGGAAGCCGGTGGGTATCGCTGGCGGCGGGGGCTGCGCTCCGCACTCCCTCCGTTCTAACCGTGTCTAACCCGCTCTCCCCCGCCCCTCCGCAGAGCTCTACTACCTGATCGCACGGTTCCTGCAGTCCGGACCCTGCAAGAAATCCGCCCAGGTGAGCGCGGAGCCGGCGCTCCGGCCGGGCCGGGCGGGCGGTGACGGGACGGGACGGGACTGGACGGGACGGGGCGGCGGAGCCGCTGCGCTGCGGTCGCCGGACTCACGTTCTTTGTGTGTTTCTGTGTGTCCCTCTGTCCCCAGGTACTGGTGGAGGAGCTGGAGGAGCACCAGGTGAGGCGCCTGCCCCGGCGGGACGGGGGAAGCCCTCGGGACGGCGGGGTCGGCGTTTGCCCTGCCCCGTCTAACCCAGCCCATCTCCGTCCGGGACACCCGGCGGGAGCGCGGCTGCCCCGCGGCGGGGCCGGGGGCAGCGGCCGGGGGGGCTCCATCTCGGGGGGGCGCGGGCGGGCACCGGGGGCCGCTCCCCGGGGAGGGGTCGCTCGGGCTCTGACGGCCGCCCCCGTCCCCGTGTCCCTCCCGCAGCTCATTCCGCGGCGCCTGGACTGGCAGGGCAAGGAGCACCGCCGGAGCTTCGAGGACCTGGTGAGACAAGTTTCACTCTTGACTTTTCCGACAACTTCCCTCCGCCCCTCGCGCCGCCGCTGCCGCACCGGGCGCCGCGTCCCCCCCCTCGCCCCGTTTGTGTGTTTCCCCCCCCACCAGAGCTGCGGGGGTGCGCCCCGCCGAGGCCGCGGCGGGCCGCGGGGTGCGGAGCGGAGGGGCGGGCAGGGAGCTGAGGCGCGGCGGGGCCGGGGGCTGCCGGTGAGACCCCCGTGGGCCGCCCGGTGGCACCGGCGGAGCGGCCGCGCCGCGCTATTGTGGGGCCGGGGGTTATCCGAGGGCACGCACCGGGGCCCGGCGCGGCCAATGGCGCTGCGCCTTACAACGCGGAGAGCGCTGCGCGGCGATGTGAGGCGGCAGCTGCCGCGCTGCCGCGGCCCGGCGGCGGGGACGTGCCGGACGTGCCGCCGGGCCCGGCGCTGCCGGGCTGGGTCAGGGATTCCCGGCCTGCGGCGGCCTGCGCGAAACCCGCCCCTCTCCGCGGCGTCTGGGCCTGCTGTCAGGCAGGAAAGGAGGGGTTAGGAAGTGTAGTGTTGTGGCTGTTAAATGCCGGTGAAATACACGGAGTGGTTGCTTTTGCTGAGTGCTAAACCCTCTGAATGTGTGTCATTGAGGAAGGTCAGTCCCTCCGCAAGGCCGGGGGTGGGGGTGGCCCTTGGCCCCGCACCCCCAGATGTGTCTGTGTGAAAATGACAAAACCGAAGCTGTTCCAGTCCTTTTCCAAAGGGTCCAGGCGGCCTTGGTTTCACTTCTGGGAGCTCTGGGCAATGACGTGTGGCGCTGATGTAGCACTTTGCAGCTGGGAGGCTGTAAACTTACAGCGTTTGTAGCATTGGTACCTGTGCCCAGCGCTGGCACTCACCTGGGAGGAATGGAAAGCACGTCCTGGCCTCTCCCGGCTCCATGGTGCAATCGTGACCTGGGATTTTGCCATGACTGTTGCTCAAACTCCTCTGCATCTGGCTCAGGAGCTGTTTCCCACTTTAGCAGCATTATAAGAGCTCAGGTGTGGACAGAACTCCTTGTGCCCAGGGGAGACCTTTGGACCAGCTGCCTTTCCCTTTCTAAAGCCTATGCAGAATTTCGGGTGGAAGCTGGGATTCCTCACACCTCTTGTGGGTGATTCTGGAACTAGGAAATTTAATTCTAAATTGAGTGAGCAGATATAGAATAAGTTCTGCATTCAGTAGATTTTGGTGCTCTATGGTCTTCCTAGAGAATCTGAAACCTAACTGTGGGCTGTCTCAGGTTTAGCGTGGTACTGCACCCAATATCCAGGAGGAATATTAGCAGTGCCACTGTGAAGTCTGGTGTCAGACGGTGGTTTTGCGTATCACTTTGATTAACGTGTAATGTTTTTCCTTTCATTCTCTTTGGCACAGATATGAAAGCCTTAAAACCTTAAATTTTTTTTTTTTTTTTTTTAATGTGTGTGTGAACATGCACTTTTCTTTAACATTTCAGAAATGAGAGAAAAAACATTTTGAAGTGAGTTTTGGAGTTAATGGGAAATTTATTTCTGTATAAACTCATATCATAATTAATTTTTTTTTTCTTGTGTCTTAAACTAATCAGCATTAACCAATACTTTTAGTTTACCCTTGTATCTAGTATTATTTAACTGTTTCTCATGGTTTACAGTAAGGACCAGGATTATAAATGAATCATTACAGTGAGACAGGTTGATGCCAGGTGGGATGAGCTGAGTTTCTGTCTGTGAATCCTCAGAGTGTTAAGGATATTGAAGAAAGGCCTTTTCTCCCTCATTGCTTAGGGTTTGCTGTGTTTGGAATTTGGACTTTTGGCTGCATATGATTGTTTATTAACCTGAGCTCCTCGACTTCAGGGCTGGCTGGATGTCTGAATGCCATGTTCAGAACAGAGCCAGGGTTGTGAAGGACACAAAGCACTCCGACCTTCATTTTAATTATCTCAGGCACATAATGAACCAAAATTAAATTGGAGATGCCAGCAGTTGGAGGTAAAGGGGTTTTTTTCAACCCATTTCTACTTTTTACAGCCAGAAACCCAGAATCATTTACAATCTCAGCTGGGTGGTTTAGCTGCTCTGGTCAGGCAGGTAATTGAATTCGTGAGGGTTTACAACCCAGAGAATTCTGATTTGTTTGTTTGCCCAATATTCAGACAGAGTATTTCTTGTTCTGGTGTTTCAGCTTTGTTTTCCGTCCTCAGTGTGGCTGTTCTGGTTCCGAGTGGTGTTTTTCAGAAAATATGCCAATACTGTGACCACTGAGTACGTTGTTACTGCTCCTGGGCTTTTGGGAGTGATAAAGATGGAGCAGCCCAATGGCCACTGGATGGTTTTTATCTAGGGAATGTTTACTCCCACTTCACTCACGTTTTTAGGCAGGATCTGAAAGCTCACTGAGATTTCTTTGTTCCTTTTTTTTTCTTTTTTTTAATAAACTTAATCTTTTACTTTAAATATCAGGTATCACAGGGCAGACGAGTAATTTAAGACACGCTAATAAGAATTGCACCTATGGAGCAAAACCACACAGAATGCAAGTTTATGTGCATTTGTGTTCCCTTTGTTTTTCCTGTTTATTTTCACGTTGGAACACTTTTTTGCCTCCAGCATGTGGCTGCCTGTCTAGGTAACCAGAGCCACAGAGTATCCTGAGCTGGAAGGGACACACAGGACCATCAGTCCAGCTCCGGGCCCTGCACAGACACCCCAACATTCCCACCCTGTGCATCCCTGGGAGCGTTTCCAAACCCTCCTGGAGCTCTGGCAGCCTTGGGGCTGTGCACTGGGAGCCTGGGCAGTGCCAGCACCCTCTGGGGGAAGAACCTTTCCCTGATCTCCACCTAAATGTCCCTGATACACTTCCAGCCATTCCTTGAGTCCTGTTCCCTCTCAAGGAGTGAGATTGGAGCTGCCCCTCAGGAGGAGCTGCAGTCCCCGATGACTCCCCTCAGTTCCCTCTTCTCCAGGCTGAATTCTCCAGGTGTACTCCACAGTGGTTTTACTTTCTCACTGACTGCTGGTGGTCTTGAGACATGAGATGTGTTTGTAAAGGGGAGGGTCGGTGAATCACAGAATCCCAGACTAGTGTGGGTTGGGAGGGACCTTCAAGCCCATCCCATTCCACCCCCTGTCATGGGCAGGGACACTTTCCACTGCACCAGGTTGCTCCAAGCACCATCCAGCCCGGCCTTTTGAAGGTCTGAAGTGTGTCCAACTTGCAGGCAATTAGTGCTCTGGTTTTAAATGAGCCACAGCAGCTCGGTGTGGAGTCAGCTGCTGTACAGATGAGTCGAGCTGAACGACTCTGATTATCAGCACAGTCTCCAGTGACCTGCTGTTCCACATTATCTTTGTTTATTCCTGATAAAGGTGACTGGCTCTGCTCTGGTTTTAAGAACTTTCTGATGGGCTGAGTCTTCTGGCTCAGCCTGGTTTGGTCTTTGTGCTGAAAAACATGTAGTTCCAGGCAAAACAGAAAATCAGCTGTTGTTGGACAGTGGGGAATTTGCATCCATGGGCGGCTGTGCTGGTATGGAACAGCTTATGGGATTTGGCTCCGAGTTCCTGCCTTGCCCATCTGCATTGATTTAAAACTAGCCCTGAGTCCGAGGTGCTGGTATTTATAGATCCTGCCAATCCCAGCATTAGCAGAGCAGAGATGTTATGGTTTTGTCACCTCAGGAAAATGTCATCTGGTAGCATGGTCGTTCCAACCTGTTCTCTCCAGGGACCCCAGTGGGTAAAGGCTGTTTTAATTCCAGTCTATTTGCACATTGTTGGCATCTTGTGCAGGTCCAGTGTCTGAGCTTCCTTTTGCTGAGATTCCCTATTTGAGGTCGTCGGTAGTTTCCTGCTTGCTCAGCTGCCTCGGCCTCTTGGCCTCCTCCACTGCTTTTTGATACAGTTGTCAATTGATTCTTAATCGATGGTTATTTTGGCAAATGAGGGAAGTGTTGGATGACTACCTGGAGGAGAGAAATCCACTGCTGAGGCCCAGCTGGGCCTGCCCAGCAGGACTGGGGACAGAGCAGTCTCCGAAGGGCCGCGTCGCTGCCTCGTTCCAGTCTGCAGCTCCTGCCTCCAGTCTGTGCTTTGAAGAGGTGTTCCACTGGGCTTCCCAAAAGAAATGGTTCCCAGAGCTCCCTGGTTCCCATCTCTGTCAAAACAGACATCTTACTTTAAGTAGTAATCACAAAGAGTTTTTTTGGTTGTTTGTTCCCCATGTATTGAAACCTTCCTTGGAGGAGGAGTTGTCAGCAGCTGTAGAATCACAGATTCCTGACTTGGAAGGGACCCACAATGATCATCAAATCCAGCTCCTGTCCCTGCTCAGACACTCCAAGAATCCCATCCTGTCCTGAAGGCATTGTCCAAGCTGGGATCAGTCACACCAGGGGATTTTGTTTCAGGGATCAAGAAGTTGCTTGTCCCAGCTCCATGGAGGACTCTGCTCGTGGGCTCTGAGGGGATGCTCCAACCACAGGACCATGAACAGGTTTAGGGGTTGAATTTCTCCCAGCCCTGATGTGACTTCACTAATAGTTCTTTCCTTGTGCTTATCACTGGAGCAGCTTATCTCAGCCTGGCTCAAGCAGTCCGGACTGGGAGAGTTTTTTAAAAAGAATAGATTAGCTTCACTTAATCTTTCACTTTTTAGATCCGTTGTACCTGTGTGGTTACTGTGTCAGAGAACTCATCTGGTTCTGTTGCATTCTTGTGCTCTCATATTTTAACTTTTATAGGGTTTTTCACTTCCTAGGGCAACAAAACATATTTTCTTTATGATTTATCCCAAGATGCAGCATTTGTTCTCACTTAGCACGTTTTCAGCTCTGCATTATTTTAACTTGCATGGTTTGGGCTTGCAGTACTCATGTCTGATTTTTTCCAGTTTTCTGATTATTTTCTAAAATATTTTCTAATTATATTTCAAAATATTTTCTAAAATATTTGAGGAGCTGATAATATCCTTGCTGCTGTTTCATTTTGTGACGTGGGATATGGACAAGCACACACTAAGAGGTGTAGCTGCACCTTTGCCTTTTTCCATCCCTCTTTTAAGGAAAATCTGATCGGGAAACGTTTTTTTCAGCTGAATGTTTGCAGCTTCATGTTCTAGAAAAATACTTAAAATCCATTTACAACTCTCTCAGAGGTGAAAAGAAGGATTTTTGATTCAAGTTCTTCTGGGAACCTGAAAATAGAATTGCTTGTTTAGCTCTGGGCTGTGATTTAAGCATTTTTTTCTGGAAGTTATTATGGAAAAAAATCACCAGGGGAATTTGCTGCTCTTGCTGCCTGCCTATGGAGCTGTTTGTTAGTAACAGCAGTGCTAATATTCAGATTAAGGGCTGCTTATTTGGGGCTGTTGTGGGTTGTAGAAACAAGGAAATGTGCAGGGGAAGAAGTGAGATCAGGGAATGCTGTCGGGTCCCACGTGTGTCAGTGTTTGCTCTTTGCTATTTCCTTTAAAACTGTGCTTTCATCTTCAAGCCACCAAGTCTTTTTTCCATTTTGGAGGTAGTCAGGAGTGCTTGTGGAACACCTTGGGCTCTGTCTCTGCACTGGGATATTTGCTGCCAGGTTTAATTCTTCACCTTCCTAGGCACAGAATATGGTGAAACTCCCAAACCAGCTCCAGGGTGAACAGGGGAGTGTTTGCTGTGCTACACTGGGAAAATGGTTTGGATTTTTTACATTTCCAGTGAGAATGGTATGGTTTGGGTTTTTTTGGTGCTCTGGAAGTAAAACTTCAGAGCTTCTTGGCTGGTCTTTTTGATCTTTTAATCTGAATGTTTATACATTACTGTGTGTTGGCAGTTGGTGACTGAGGGGCTTGTTGCTGGTTATCAGAGATGGAAGTAAGAATTTCATATTCAGATTTTACTTAACTGCACATTCTCTCTCTAGAACTTCCCTTTCAGAAATCTTACACACTGAAGGGAGGCTGCTGCAGCATCATAAAATATTTTGTAGCACAAACACATTTACAGTTTTTCAGGAATGAGTCAGAGGCAAATACCAAAGTTTGGATAATCCTTTTCTCTCATTTCAACTTCTGTTATATTCCATAATTTACAGTGAATTTACAGTGAGAGACAATTCATGCTCATACACTGAAATTCACTGGTTTTTCCAGTAGGAAGGTGCCAATATAATTTCAGAACTCTGATTTTAGGGAAAAAAGCTAAAATGACTGGAGAAACCTGTCAGTGCTGGAGAGCATTCACAGGGTCATTCCTTGATGCTCACTCACAGGATGAAAAGTCTTGGAATGAGAACATGGTAATGCACTCATCAGGTTTCTCATTCCTGCCCTGAAAAAATGATGATTTTGGATCTTTAGATTCATCATGACTGATGAGGTGATTTTTTAACCAGCAGTGACTGAGGGATGAGTAGAGGGAGGAACCTGTCTCTTCTCCAAGAGTTCCATTCACATTGGAAGAGTTTTTAGTCCCTTTTAATTAACTGGTAATTTGTATATTTAATTAAATATATTTCCCTTTTCTTTTTGGTTAAAATCTGAATTATGGGACAGTCTTAATCCATCTCATGGTGCAGGTGGTGACATTATCCAGCCCTGCCTGGCTGTGCTGGTCCTGTAGCTCCACTGCTATTCCCAATTAGAATAAAAACATTCCCAACGACGTGTGCTAATAATCTGTTTGATGACACAGTTGAGTGAACAATGTTTTGGCAGCAGGGCTGAGGGAATTACAGACCTTCTCCTTCTTCCTGATGCCTGGCACTCCCTCCCTCTGGTGTGCTGGGGCAGGAGCTGAGCACATCCCTGGGATGGTAGGAGTTGATCCATGGAAAGAGGTGGATGGAGCTGTGTGTCCTGTGTCACAGGAGCTCTGATGAGCAGCTTTTCCTGCCAGTTTGTAAATATGGCAGACAGGCAGTGCAGGACATTCTGGATAACGAGGCACAATTTATTTGTTGTTTGAACAGACTGTCAGAAAAACTGTTGTCACTCAGTCTCTGTCCAAAGGGGAAAATAAAGGATGTTCTCCCAATATGACAAAATTGGAGCCTACACATGTGGGTCTTAAAGATACCTACTCCCAGGAGCTGGGAAGTGTGGAGACTGAGTATTGATTTTAGGGATTTTAGGTAATTTTTAAGGTTTTTATTCTTTTGCACATGTGCTTCATACAGTGATGTCAATGCAAAGGTGTTTCAGTTAAGCAAAAAATGGGAAGAGAATGAACCAAAAGGTAAAAAAGGTTTAAAAAAAGTTGTTTTAGCAGGGCAACACACTGGGTGGTTTTGTTTCTTATTAAGGGATATCCTAAATTTACAATTAATCTGTTACAACCTGAAATTTCTGGTGTGGCTTTTGCAACACTCCACTTTAAAATGCAGTATAATTAATGTTGAGGGGATTTTCAGGGGGTTTAGGCTTGGTTGCAGTAACTTTACACTTCAGTATGAAGCAAAGTACTACCAGCAGAAGGAAAAATAAAGCAGTTTTCAAATGTCTGTGCTGTTTGTGTGTTTAGGTGGCTGTCAATGCACACATCCCTCCGGATTATCTTCTTAGGATCTGTGAGAGACTTGGACCCCTCTTGGACAAGGAAATCCCCCAGAGTGTCCTGGGGGTGCAGACTTTGCTGGGTGTTGGGCGCCAGTCTCTCCTGAGGGCAGCAAAAGGTAAGATTCTCAATTTATCTGGGCTTGAATTCTGTTTTACTGATTAACCCCCCTTTTGTTGCCATTCTTGTTGGGATATCTGTGTGTTTGCATTTGCCCTGCTTTGTCTCCTGTGCTTGCCAGCTTTTTTCTTCCTAAAATGCAGTTTTTGCTGGCCCTGTTGGATATATTTTCTTGGGTTGAAAATGCCATTTTAAGCAATTCTTGCCTACAGTTGCCTGATCTTGTTACTTCCTCTGCCTCCTTCCCCAGTGTGTTGGTGTTTGTGTAAATGATGTGAATGGGATTAGGGGTTTGATGCATCTGAAAAATGCCATTTTTTTCCATATATTTTTACACACATCTGTGTCTAAAATCACTGAGCTGGGCTATTTTTCAGCCTGGCTTTTTCCATTCTTTGACTGCCTGCCTGTGCAGGCACAGGACAGGGTGGTGGCATCTGAGGCAGCATTTAGGGAGTAGCAGAAGGCCAGGCTGATTCCTCAGTGACAATTCCTGCTTGTCCTTGCATCAAGTTAATTTAAAAGCCCCCATTCCTTTCATGAAGAGAGCACCAGTCCTTTTCCCTTTGAAAAACTCTCTCTGCTTGAGAGAATGATCCTGAGAGCAGTTTTGTGTTAGAACTAAAGAGATCTGAAAGCCATCTGCTATTGAAGTGATTCCTCCTTCCCTCCTCACTCCATGCCCCTGCCACTTCCTTCCCTGCAGGAGCCAGAACTTCCTTGATCCTGTGATGTGCTGATTCAGAGAGCGGAGATGTTGCAAAATTTGTTGTAGTGAGTTAAATGAGCTGGTGGAAAAGGATCACAGGGCTGGAGGTGACACAGGAGGAGGAGCATCATCCTGGGAGAGGAGGAGGGATAGCAGAGCAGGACCTTCCTGTTTTGGTGGCAGTTGAGCACTTAATTCCCTGTGAATTCCCTTCACATCCTGTGAAGTCACCGTGATGCTGACGAGCATCTGCTGATCCATTGGATATCTCCTGGAGGGATGAGCTGTTCCCAAACACGTTGCCCTACAGAGTTTTGGGACTGAGTCTTGTTTTGCCTGTGCTTTGCTGTAATTAGGTGCAGAAATTCAGGTTTGCAGAGGAACATTCCTTCCTTTCACACTCAGTTTGCAGCTTAGAAGCAAACAGCAGCAAAATGTAAAGAGAAAATAAACATTTTTTTGCAGGGGAACAGAAGGGTTTAGGTGGATGGATCTATTTTAGGAAGTCTGAATGCTGTTTTTAATGAGTATCATTTAATACTCTGTGCAGCAGTTTGGGGTTTAATCAGAAGGTGCTCTCAGGAGTCTCTGAGTCACCTCAGCTTGTGCACTTTATGTTCAGAGACCTACACGGTGCTACACAGATCCACCAACCTGCGGCACTGTCCTTCTGTTTCAGCACTTACTCACCGTGGAAGCTCATTTCTCTCCCTCCAGATGGCCAGAAATGGAAGAAATCCAGGTCTAATTTCTGAGGCACTTTGAACAGTCTCAGAAAAATCACTATTGTTCTAGAGAGGAGCCTCTCTGAGGCCAGTTGGCAGCAGCGGGCTGGAGAGTCTTTAAAGAGAACACTCTTCACTTTAAAACAATGATTTTTTTTGGGTGGGGAGTGGGGTGCAGAGGACAATCTGAAAGGAGGGCACATTGCCACATATTGCAGGAAAACAGATTTATTGGAAAAAACCCTCACTTCTCTCACTTTTAGGCAGCAAAATGTGAAATCTCAAATGTGCAGTTCCTAAGCAGAAGTGCTTTAAGTGTTGGCATTGCAGAAGGAAAACATGGCAGAGTTCAGTTGGGCCTCAATATAAAGTGCACCCACTTTTTAAATTCACTTTTTCTCTCCATGGATTTAGAGTCAATAATCACCCGAATTAAGCACATATAAGTTGAAACCATTTACAGTGACACTGCTGAGGAGCTGAAGTCAGAATCTCAGTCTTTCAGTGAGGAATCTGACAAACTGTTTCATCAGACAGATCTTGTTCTGGGTTGGTGGGAGCGGTGCTTGATCTCTTGATTATTTAACGTATTGATTATTTCTTGTCCCTTGTCACTCTTGCTGGTGCAGACTTCAGACACACACTATGGAAAGGATCTGCATTTGCAGCTCTGCACAGGGGCCGACCCCCCGAACTCCCGGTGAACTACGGGAAACCACCAAACGTGGGTGAGTCTGGAAGTCCACAAAAGCTCCTTTTCTCCTCTCTGTATTTCTTCCTGTCCCACAGAAAGTTCCTCTCACTGACTAAAACACTACTCTGGGTTTGCATTAATGTTTTCTCTGACATTTCATGATTAATTAATCTAAAATAGGTCTCTCCCTGACAATAGGATATTTTTTTGTGTTATTCAGGCTTGGATTTTCCACGTTGTGTGTAGCCATGTTTTGCATGGTTGTTTGGAGGACAATGGGCTGGAGTATTTTTTATGATATGCTTCCACAATACATACATGTGGTTGTAAGATAGGATGGGCATGGTCACCGGAGCATAGAATCCTGGAATCATCATGGAATCCTAGCCAGAACAAAGTGTCTGGCTCCCAGGGAACTTTTTTGACTCAAGAATTCCTTTCAGTTGGATTATGACAGAAAACAGACTGCTTGCAACATCCCTCTCCAAAAAGGAAATAATCACCAAAGCAACATTTGTGTTCCTTCAGCCTCAGTTGTCCACACAATTAGATAAAGAACTTGTATAAAACTCAGATATATGTGGGCTCTCAGCTTACATCTCATCACAGAGCTGCTCTGTTTTATATAAACTCAAGTGTTTGCCTTGTATGGTTTGAACTTTCATTAACTGCTTTTATAGCAAAAAAAAAAATTGATTCTTGCAGGCATAAAAGTAAATCCTGGTTTGTTTCTTTTTAGGGCATTTTATCTCTGTGCAAATGGATACATTTTCCTGGTTTGTCAGGGAGTCCTTTCACTGCAGATCCTCCCTCCCCTTGGAGAAACAGGGATGGTGCTGGCAGTTTTCTGTTTCTACCCTATCTGTGTATTTATTATTTTAGGCTGGTTCTGCAGTACTTTACTGTGAGCAGTTGTGCTGATGGATTACTAATAGTCTGAATTGTAGATTTATTGAACACAACTCCTCTGGTTGTATTTCTGCACGGATTCTTGGATCAATTCTTTCATCAGACTGGGTGTTTTTGGAATATGTGGTATTATTAATGAGGCATCATGGCAGATTGGACTTCAGCATTTGTCATGCTTTCATGGCAAAGGACTGTGCTGCTTGCTTGGTAACTATTTAGTGAATTAAAAAGCAGAATAATTTTTTTTTGTTTGGGTGTTTTTCTAATTGTTTTTTTTTTGGTTTTTTTTTTTTTGGTTTTTTTTTTGAGAAATGCAAAGGTGTTATATGGAAAAGGGTCTTTCATAGCCAGGAAATCATTTATATAAGTATTGATTCCTGAAGAATACAGTGCTTGGTGTAGCTACAAAAACTACTATTAAGAGAGGAAAATGTGCATAAATATTAAAATAACAATTTGACTTCAGGCAGGAGTTTGATTTTGGGTTTCCTTGTTCATCCTGAAGAGGAGGTCAAAAAATTCTGTGTCTGTTTGTGCAAAATGGGTGTTTTTTTCCTGGTGAGTGCTGCTAGCCAGAGATTCTGCAGTGTGTGTGTATTAAGTACAAGATGAAGTGTGCCCGACCTCTTTGGTATTTTGGCATAACTGTGAATTCCCACACTGTGCTGACTCAGGCAGATGGATTTTTCTGGAATTACTTGCTGAAGGAGTTGGGCTGAAGTAAAAGACACCCATTAATGTGTATTCAGGAGTGTTCAGGATTGTTTAAGTACCTGTGCAAAG
The DNA here is from genome assembly GCF_017590135.1 of Pyrgilauda ruficollis. Lineage (NCBI taxonomy): Eukaryota > Metazoa > Chordata > Aves > Passeriformes > Passeridae > Pyrgilauda > Pyrgilauda ruficollis. Next base: position 3,589,312 of record NW_024528821.1, read on the forward strand.
TGGTAAATAAGGTATAGAATGAGCAGCCAGGAGCATTCTCACATCGTTTCCCTTCCAGTGATAAGGATTTAAGCTTTCCACCATAAATGCTGAGAGAATGGGGTCGCTGATGGGATCAGCTGGGAGGGCCCAGCTGCAGGAGTTGGGAGTTGCAGTGGTTTCCTTCCCATGTGGTTGGGATGGGACCTCGTGGTCCATAATCCAAAATAAAAAGTCCTGCACTTTTTATTTAACGCTGGAACTGGAGCAGGAAATCCGTGTTGCCTTTTCCCATCGTGTTTGTGCAGAGCTGGGCATCTTCTGGCTGGGGGAGTCTCTGGGAAAGTGCTGAGCTGTGGAAGTCATTCCCAGGGATGTGGTGCCTGTGTGTTGGGGCTGTGGTGATCTGGAGCGGGACAGGGAGGGAAAACACTGGCACAGAGCTTCCTGCTGCCAACAGGATGGCATGGAGGAGGAGGAGAGTCTGCTCCAGCCTTTCTGGGCAGCTTTTGCTGTAGTGGAACTTTCAGGGCTCCCATTGTGCTCTTCCAGACAGAAAGTGGAAAGACTGGTCATGCAGTACCTCAGGACTGGGAGTGATTCCCCTTTGATAAAGCTGCTTTTGATGCTACTTCGATTTTGTCGGGGTTGGTTTTTTGTTGGTTTTTGTTTTGTTTTGTTTTGTTTTGTTTTGTTTTGTTTTGTTTTTTTGCAGGCAGCTCAGAGCAGATTAGAAAGAAGGTTTTTTCACTCTTTGAGAGCTGCTCTAACCTGAGGATGGAAATCTTTCTGTGGGCAGCTATTGTTAGTGAAAAAACCACAAAATTGGGAAGCAGAAGGTTTTCAGCACAGTCTCGGTGAATAAGCATTTCAGCTGGGTGGAAATTCACAGCAAGGTGATGCAGCCACCTTGGGCCTGCCAAGGAGCAGCGCTGGGATGAGGTCAGGAATCGATGATGGTTGTGCTGGAAATGAGTTCCATGAGGTCAGCAGCTCCCAGAGCTGGAACATGCTGTGCTTTCGCTGCTTTTCCTGGGTCCAGGCTCTTTGTGGCCACACAGCCACTCTCTGAGAAGGTGTTTTCCATGTGAGAGCCAACTGTGTTTGTTTCCTGGCATTCCAATGAAACCTTGTGTCTCTCCCAGGAGTGGTACCCGATCCCTGCTCGGATTTGTGATGAGGGCAAAATCCAGGTCCTCATTACAAAGTCACGCTGCTTCTTGCAAAGGTGAAACAGTCTGACAGGAGCTCATCACCCCTGAGAAACTGATTTTAAAACAAACATTTGCACCAGCTTTCCCGTTTTCTAATTTTCCTTGCAAAAAGTGGATCCAGACAAGGGTTTTTAGTGTGAGCAGGAATTCCAGCTGGTGCTGCTCAGTGACTTTGCCTCACTGAAATGCTTGAATTCCTTCTGAGGCTGTGATTTAACTTTGAAGTCTGGGCTTTGTCTGATGATTGTTTTTTAAATCCAGCTTTCACTGGTGGGTTGTTGTTGCTGGGTTTGGGGTTTATCCTTCCTAGGTGAGCTTTCTTGCCAGGGTTCTTACATTGTGCCGTTACCTGCGGTAGAATGTGAGGTAAATTGTGATTTAGGAATTGCTGTTGTCAGCTTATGTGACTTGCATTAAACACTGCAGTTTTCCTCAAGGTGTGGCCTTCTGGGACCAAGGACTGTGGGGAAAAATAGAGAAAAATGCCTGTGTTTTACAAGTTGGTAGTTGGAGGAGCTGAGATGGTCCTTCAGTGTTGGGACAAAATTAACTTTTCTTATCAAGAAGGCTGGATCTCCTCCCTTTTTATGGGAAATAACTGTCTTGAAAGTTTTTCCTGGCAGGGAGTAGCGAGGGGGTGGACTTGGCAGCTCTTACATCCAGTGTGGCATGAAATACATCAGTTAATGAGATAGGTTAGTAAAATTTTTTAGGGTTACTAAGTTGCTGTTTCTCCATGTGGGAATTGTTGGGTTTAGTGCTTTGGGGCCTTAGGAGGACAATAACTTCATTGTGCTGGAGAAAGGAAACTTGACAGGGATTTTTGTCATGTGGGGGTAATTCCCTATTTAGATATTGTGTATTAATCTTCCTAAAAATACAGGAATGGAGAATGTTTGCTTTGTTCCTTTGAAGCAGTGATAGGTTTTTTTTTTTGTCCAAAGATGCTGTTGCCTTGATAAAGTTGTTGCTCCTCATGGCTCAACAATAGTTCTGGATGTCTCTGATTGAAGCATTTCGTAAACAGAGCTTTTTATTTGGTAATTATCCATGGGAGATGGAGAAGTTTTATCCCCATTGTGCAAATAGGGAAATAAACACAGAAAAAAAAAAAAAAAAAAAGAAATTACTTTCATATCCGCTGAAGCTGAACTGATTGCAAGGCTGGGAATCGACTGGAAAAGTGAGGTGCCAAAACTGTGGGATTTTGGTGCCTTTTGGTGCTTCCTTCATGGGATTTACAGCAAACAGCAGTGACAAATGTTCAGAAGGATTGCAGGGGGACGCAGGAAATATTGTGATTATTAGGAGTATTTTGACATGAGAGCATATCTTTTTGATTCACACAGTTCTTTGTGTGGTTAAAAAACATTCAAAGCCATTTGAAATTGCTTACAGACAGATACAGTTATTATGTATTTAAATATATAAATATATATGTATTGAAATGGTTGAAACCTTGAAAGGCACAGCAGAATCACCATGTTGCTGAATGACTCCATGCCTCTGTTGGCACACAGGGTGGGGGGAAAGGGAGGTGTAATCTTTTTAAGAATTCAGCTTTTAAGCTGTCATACTCGAAGAGTAAATAAAATAATGTGTAGGCAAAGCTGAGGTACCTTGAGCATTTATCACTGCATGATCTCTGTGTTAGAGGTAGGAAAAAAGAGTGTAAAATTTCAGGTTTACTTTGCTCAGGGAGACAGTTTGATTTAACAGCCCTGTATAATATTAGGTATCAATTGAATAGTAGGTAGGTAGTAAATTAATTTGCTTTAGTGTGTTTTGCTTTTTAGTATTGCTGAATGTGTGTTTTTACATGCAAAGCAAATATTGACGGAAGGTGAGGTTATGCTGGAGCCTGATGGCTTTTGCAAGCATCTTTTATGCAGCTTTTTTCCCCTTGTGTCATGTTTCAATTGCATTGAATGATTAAAAATAATCCGCATTTCAGAGCCTAAAACTGAGACACAAAAATGCTTTCTTTAAAGCTGGAAACAATTTCTTTTCCTTGCTTATGTGTAAATACTTCAATGGTATCAATTTACACAAGGAGTTATGGGTTAGGAACTCTTTGAAATGGCATTTCTTGCCTTTGTAGATTAATTTTTTAACGTATTCCCTGATATTTTTTTGGGTAGATTGGCGGCGATATCATGAGACAATTAAGACATGGCTCAAGTTTTTCACTAGACTTCTAAGCTGAAGGAGTGAAAGGCACTAAAGAGCTTTGTGGGGCTCCTGTGAAGCCCAGCCCACATCAAGGTGCAGGGGAAGATAAGGAATTGCTCCAGGGGATCTGCTATCACAGGGACTCCACAAACCCACCAGCACAGCTCTGTTAGATCCTCAAGTGCCTCTGAAAAACCCTCTCAAAACTTTCAAATCCAAACTTCAAGTGCTGTGAGTGAGGATAAGTTAGGGAAAATAGAAATAGGAGAAAATTGGTGGAATTAAATTCCCCAAAATGGTCTCAAACTGTGCATCCAGTCAAAGGCTTTTTTACAGGGTGGGTTGGTGGGTTTTAGGCTGTTCTTGGAAGGGCTGCTGGCTATGGAAACAGGAGGGAGTTTGCTGTGGTTGCAGTTCTTCCTCCTGCCTGCCATTCCTCCACTGGGAGTTTCCCATCAGTGCCACCTATTTCTTGTTCTTCAATTCCACTGCCGTGGGAATGCACGGATGTGGATGTGGATGTGGAAGTCCTTTGGCCCTCACATGTGATGTGGAAGCCATTCCGGGCAAAGATTTTTATCACTTTTTATCACTTCTTTTACCACAAAAAAAACCCCCACTTAAAATAAACTATTATTATACTCTTCTTGTAATTGATACTAGTAACATGTAATTTCCTAAATTTCCAAAATTTCTTTTCTTCCTTCAAAGATTTTCCTTAAAGCTTTTCCATGTCCATGTAGGATAAATGTATCTGTTACCTGTTCATGAATTGAACATTGGAATAACTCCCAGTTGTGGTGGGAACTTTTCATTCTGCTTATATTTTTGGTAAGGAAGCAGGTGCAGCCTGTAGTGGGTACTGAAAGGCTCCATCAGGATTGGGATTTCTTTTTATAACACTGAACAGAATGTTCTGATAAGGGTGGAAGAGTTTCAGATTTATTGCTGATTCTAATAATAAAGTCATTAATCAATACTATATTTGATTTAATATTTATTTACTCTGAGTTCTGGACAAAATTCATGTCTCACTCTTCTTTTTGCTTCTTTTTTCTCTCCCAGTTCATATCCTTTCTGCCAGGCAATTAACTGGATGTGGCCGTTTCAGCCACTTGTTCCCAACATCCACCTACCAGCACATGAAGATGCACAAGAGGATTTTGGGGCACCTCTCCTCTGTTTATTGCATAGCCTTTGATCGCAGTGGGAGGAGAATTTTTACAGTAAGTTTAAAATTTGGACCTTTTTCTTTTCGAAGATTGCTTTGTTTGGTTTGATTTCTTTCCTCAACAGCCTCTTAGTCACTGATTGAGATGGAGATGTGACTTTGTTCAGCTGCAAGTTGCTTTTCTACTGAATTTACCTTCCTGGATTTGTAGTGTGTCAGTGAATACATGACAATTATTTTAAGTTTTTCTTCAGAATGCACTGACATCCATTTCTGTGGTGATGCCCTTGCTTTTGGATATATTTAAAAATCAACAGATATTTCAAATGCATGTTGCATTTTTAGCTGTTAATGTTAATCCCTGTGCATGGAGTGGCAGGACAAGGAGGAATTCCCACTGCCAGAGGAGAGAGGTGGGATATTGGGAAGAAATCCTTCTCTATGAGGGTGCTGAGGGCCTGGCACAAGGTGCTCAAAGAGCTGTGGCTGCTCTATACCTGGAGTCAGGTTGGAGGGGGCTTGGAGCAACCTGGGACAGTGGAAGGCATCCCTGCCTTCCAAATAGATCCCTTTCCAGCATAAGCCATCCTGTGATTCCATGATTCTCTTTTATCAAATTGAAATCCTTGACTCCCTAAGATCATCCCCAGGCTCCACAGTTCATAGAATCATAGAATCCCAGAATGGTTTGGATGGGATGGAATTTTCAAAATCATCCAGTGCCACCCCCTGCCATGGGCAGGGACTCCTTCCACTATCCCAGGGCCCATCCACCCTGGCCTTGGACACTTCCAGGGATCCAGGGACAGCCACAGCTTCTTTGAACAACCTGTGCCAGGGCCTCACAGGGAAGAATTTCTTCCTAAAATTTGCCTCAGTGGAATCCCATGGAGTTGTCCTCCCTGTCCGTCCGCGGTGATCCGTGTGTGACACGCATGGAACATATCCCATCTTTTCTGTAACCTTTGGGAATTCCTGTGGCATTTCAGGGGTCAGATGACTGTTTGGTGAAGATCTGGGCCACGGACGATGGGCGCCTGTTGTCCACCCTGCGGGGCCACTCGGCCGAGATCTCGGACATGGCCGTCAACTACGAGAACACGCTGCTGGCCGCGGGCAGCTGTGACAAGGTGGTCAGGGTGTGGTGCCTCAGGACCTGTGCCCCCCTGGCAGTCCTACAGGGCCACTCAGCTTCCATCACTTCCATACAGGTAAGGACTGATGGGGCTTTCCCCTGAATCCTTGAATTAGAGTGGTAGTAAGAGCTGTGGCGGTCAAGGGTAAAATCGATCTTTTTGGCTGTGATTTGTCCCAGCTTAAGGGTGTTTTTCTTGGTTAACTCAATCCTGTGGTGCCCAGGGGATAATCCTCATGCTTCCATGTGCTTTTAGCTGTGTGATCCCACTACTGCTTCCTTAGGTCTACAAAATGGGAGATCTGATGCTCTTTTAGAGCAATTCAGCAGCATCTCCTTGGCTCAGCTCGTGTTTGGCATCTTTGGTGGTGCTCCTGGCACAGCAGCTGACCCAACACTCTTGTGTTCACTGAGAACATTCGTTTTTCAGAAGGATCAGTTAAAATTCCTTACTCCCTATTTCTTGTTGCCTTGTTATGTTAGCTTGTAGCTTAAAGAGCTGCCTTGGATGTTGTAGCAAATGCAGATTTCTTTAAAAACAACTTCACAACTGCCAGGCAGAAGCCTTCAAAAAACAAAATTCCAGGATAAAAAAGACAATCCCTGCAATTTGGCAGGTGATGCACATAGAGGGGAGAGTGAGTGGGGCTGTTTGGCTCAGAATCCCTCTCTCCTGGAGTGGTGCTGCCTTGGATTCAGCACAGGCTTCTCCATTGTGCCAGTATTCCCCAGGAGTCTCATTTCTCCCCCTCTTCCCTACACTTCCAGTTTTGTCTGATTTCAACCATGTAAAGGTGATTGTGTTAGAAATGGGTTTATAACTGGTGTATTATTTGTTTACATGTTTATGTGTATATATATATATATATATATATACACACACACGTGTGTTTGTGTGTGTGTTTCTCTCAAGCTCTTTGTAAAACAGAGTTTTATAATATAATTTAAAATATAATCAGTCACTGCTTTTTGAGGAAGCAGTGCTGGATTTATTTATCAAGTTACCAGGTAGCCTGAGGATTAAAGGTATTGCTGCAGTTATGAAATCAAGAATAAAAAGCTTTCCCACTCCTTAGAGAGGTTTAGGAAGACAGAGGAGAGGGGATCCTGCTGTGCAGCTGTTCTTCGTTGGGCTTGGATGCAGGAATAGTTGTATGTGCCATGTTTGATCCAGTTCTGTCCTGGGAAGAACTGGTTTTGCTCCATTTACAGAGCCTGGGCTCGTTTCATTTCTCCAATTTCCTTTGTGTGGTAAAAACAAAGAATTCCTAACCAAAATGTAGGTGTTTTCCATTTCCTCAGCTTTGTTTTTATGGAAGTTCAGGTTCTGTGCTTACCCTTGCTCTCTATACTCCTGGGGAGAAACTAATGCATTAGTGAAAAACATTCTTGTCAAAAAGTTTCCAGCATGAAAGAAGAGAAAATAGGAGCTGGTTTAATTGTTACAACTTTTATTTTTAGTTCTCTCCAGCAAGGAAAGGAACAACTCGATACCTCACTTCCACTGGTGCCGACGGAACAATCTGTTTCTGGCAGTGGCATGCGAGCACCATGAAATTCAAGTGAGACTCTTGAGATAATTACAATTATTTTAACTCAAGGAGGAATTTATTTTTAATTTTGGCATGGAGAAGAATGCTGAGATAATGAAATAAGGGTGTTTTCTTGCTCAATAAGCTGGTGTGTGGGGCAGGAGCACTTTGGGATTCTGTGGTGTTGGAACCCAAAGGGAGGCAGAGATTGGGGTTGTTATTTCTGAGGTTTGTGCTTTGCAAGCCAAAGTTGTGGAAGAAATTCCAGCTTTTGCATTCAGGATTAAATCCCTGTCCAAAATGTACAGGCAGAAGAATTAATTTGCTTTTAATCAGAAGAATGTACATATGTAGATGTCATCAAACCCATATTTAATCAGGAGGAAATGCTATTGGAATAATGGTTTGGCAGGGTCTCTTTTAAATAGATTTGAATTGGTGAGGATAATGATAAATCAGTTCAATAATCTTCTCAGTTTAGAGAATTACTGTTTTCTTATTAAACTAAGGAAGGAAATTCCTGAAATTAAAAATAAATTCCAGCAAACTTAGGTGAGAATTATAAAATTAAGAGACTGAAGTTGAGCTTGACCTCCACCTGCTGAGCTGTAGGGAGCTGTGTTGAATAAAGAAGGAAAAATAAAAATACTGTGTTCTGCATGTAGGGATCGTCCTGTGAAGTTTGCAGAGAGGTCCAGGCCTGGTGTTCAGATCTCCTGTTCATCTTTCAGTTCTGGTACGTGTCCAGCATCAGCTGTTCCATGAATCTGGGGCTTTGGTGCCAGTTCTGTTCCTTCTCTTTAAATACAAATAGTGTTAAACCCTTTTCCAGTTAATTTTATTCCTGACAAATTGTGATTATTGGCAATCTTCCCTGCAAAGTGTCTGCCTCAAGCTGCTCTTTCTCTTTTTTCCTATAATTAAAGCTAAAATATCTTGACCACTTCCAAGGCTTTCAGTCTCTTGTTTTGCACATCAGAGATATTTCTCTGTAACATCCTTTTAAGACTTTACCTTGTAAAGTTTTTGAGTGAAAAGTTGTGAAAATCCTCTGTCAAAGATAACCTTTTTGCTAGTCTTCCAAATTTAGCTGAATTCTAAGAGGCTCAATTCGATGTATTGGAAAATCTCAGCTTAACAGACCTCTTTTGCAGCTTTGAATGAGCAAAAATACTGATTTTTACAAAGAAAATGATGTAATTACTCACTAAATCTGCTTTTTGAAAGTAAGAACTTTTGTAGAGCCAGGTTCCTTTTTTAAAGCCAGAAATCCTGAATTAACTAAATCCATTTCAATGCAGTAAACCACACAATAGTGCCTTTTTTGAGCAATATTGTAAAGAAATTACAATAAATAGCTCAATCACTGCATCCCAACTCAGTAATAATTTCTTTGATGTATGTCAAGCAGATACTGAAACTGCATTTAAATATTTTATTTGACATTTACGTTTTACATAGAAATTTTCTGTTTAAAACTAGTTTGCTGCTTTGACAAGGAAGCAGCAAATTAAAATAAATGAAGTTAAAATAAGTTCCTTGGATGACTCCTCACAGAGAATTCTCTGTTTTAGGTGGCATGTTCATTGCAACAGGGAGTACTGACCATGTGATAAGAATTTATTATTTGGGCTCAGAATCTCCAGAGAAAATGGCTGAGCTGGAATCTCACACGGTAAGAGGCAAATCCAGAAGAAAATCTCTTTTTCCCTCCTCCGTTTTCCTCATTTCAGGAACTTGATTTCTGTACATCCTACTTTTTTTTTAATTTATTTACTGTCTAGAATGTGTTTGGCTTTCAACCTTGTGGTATTTAAATGCTTGGAAATTTGTGGGATGTTTATTTTTAAATCCTTCTGAGGCAAGAGGTTTGTGCAAAGTTGGCTTTATGTGTTTCATTCCCCAGAAAACTGAGGGACCAGTTGATTTTCCCTTATTCTTGAAAAAATTCTGTGTTGGAATGAGGAATTAAAATAGTTTTAATGCACAATGTCATTTTTTCCTATTAAACTTGCTGTTGAATGTTTAGTTAAATCCACATAAGACAAAGTAATTCAGATTTTGGACTGTGCTGTCAAAATTTGGATCACAATGCTAACTTCATTTAGAAAATAAAGCTTAAAAGCATATTTTTTTCAGATAATGCAGGAGGGTTCCCATAAAAATTCCAGCTACAAATTTACCATCTCAGGAACATTTTATGGATAAAGCCCAAGGTCTAAATTGATTCCCTGAACTTCAGTGGGAGTTGTGGCTCTCACATTGGAGTCTCCAAGCCAACTCATCTAACAAGTATTTTGTTCACAAAAGAGAAGGATGTTTTGTGTATTGAACAGGTTTGGAAGAAGATGTAATTCCTTTAATTTCTTTAAATCCACTCTTAATCCTGCAGACAGCTGTCAGCCCCCCCTAAAACAAATCCCAGTTAGCAGGAGATAGAGACATCAGTGGCAGTAAGGACAGCAAATCATGGAGCCAGCACAAGTATTGGGCAAATTAAAAAAAGGGCAAAACTATGTCTAAAACATAACATTTGTTACTCAATGATCTGTGAGTGTTAATAAAGCCAAGGTGTGCATTTTTCTGGTTTAAATGTTTTGATACTTTCATGTTAGGTGTATAAATTGCAGGAAACCATCACCTCTCTGAAGTTTCCTATTTCAGTGTTTAACAGAATTTGTCTGGTGAATTTTAACTTCAAATACAACTTTCCTGTACTTGAATTTTTGGACTTTTTTTTTTTATTTGCTAAGTAAAAATCTCATAGAGATTTTAGGCTGATCTGATTTTAGGAGATCTTTTAGGCTGAGTTTTTCACATGTGTTGTTCTCCTCTCTCCTGTTTAGGACAAAGTGGTTGCAGTGCAGTTCTGTAACAACGGTGACAGGTGAGTGCTGGGTTTTGGACCTGACAATGATGATAGTTAATTTTCCAAACAACATTTAGTGGAAAATTTGGCACAATAGGAAGATTTGCCCGTGGGCTTGGCTTAATCTTGGACAAATTATTGCAGTGTGTTGCAAGATGTGTGTCATGTCCACAAGCTTGAACTCGTTGTCCTCTGCTGTAACAACAAAAATGTTCTGTAACTGTGCTTTTAATTTGTTTTTTATTTCAAACAGCAAATTGGAATCCAAATTTTAGAACCTTTCTTTGTAAGAACCATCCCAGGTAGCCCCCAGAGGGGTTGCCTGTGGAGGAAGAGCATTGTAATCAATGTGGTCTAAAGCAAAAGTTTGTAAATATAGATGTTTTTATCTCAGCTTTTGCTCCTGTTCCTTATTTTGGAATAATAAAGGAGGTTTAAGGGGTGTGCCTTTAAGGGATGAGCCTTCCAAGCCCAGCTGTAGTTGTGCACCTGTACTTGGAGAGCTTTGTCATGTGGAATTATGTGGGAATGTGCTGGGATAATTGTACCACCAGTTCCTTCCAAGCCATGTGAGAGGGAAGGAGGTCACAGACTCACTGAAAATTAAATTCTGTAACAATGCTTTGAATGGAAATGGGGTACCTTCCTTTTTATTTTAATCTAAAGAAGTAAAATTAAGAAGAAAATTAATATGTCACAAGCATTTTCAAACTCCTTCTCATCACAGTGAAAAAAATCAGACCAGGGAAACTGAAAAGATGAAACAATTACTTCATAAAATTTAATAGATTTGTCTTTTAAGTGTAGTTTTGTATGTAAATGGAATATACTTCCAAAATGTATTATTTGAGGTGCTTTTTTCCCAGTTTCTCGACAAAAAATATTTCTGTGACATGGATGGCCAAAGCATTATGATGTGGTTAAATATATTTGCTGCATACTTGAAATTTTTTAATAAGGAGGGGTTTAAAAATTAAAATATTCCTGTTCAGCTCCACAGGCAGGACAACCTCCCTGTGCTCCATTTGGCCCTTTCCCTTGCCTGTCTTCACCCTGTCCCTAAGTTAATGCATTATAATTTATGCCAGACTCCTGGCTCTCCCTTTCCCTTTCTTTGCTGCCACTCTGAGCTGCTCCAGGGATTTGCTGATGTCATTAAAAAGGGAATGTGCAGCTCGTATGAATTACGACATTGAAGTCATTCCAAGGCCATCTGCTGCTGGAGCCAAATGTAATTAATGTTGTGGGCTAGAAACTCTCTTGTACCCTCCAGTATCTGATAGGAAAATTGTAACCTCATGAGTGAGAGAAGTAGAGATGCACAAGTACACACTTCCAAGTGTATATATAGAATTTATTGGTGTCCATGTGGGGATGATACCATCTTTATTCAGAATTTCATGCCTTTTTTTTTTTTTTTTCCTTTTACCCCACAGCTTAAGGTTTGTCAGTGGAAGCAGGGATGGAACAGCAAGAATCTGGCACTACCATCAGCATGACTGGAAGAGTCTGGTCCTGGATATGGCTACGAAAATGACAGGGTAAAGCAGAGCAAGCAGAACACACCTGATGGGCACATTTACCTGCAAGCTAAATCCTCCATTATATTGAAAACTGGTTATTTGCTTCCATTTTGAATTTATTTCCGTGCATTTATTGAAAATGTGGTGGCTTTGTCAACTTGCACAGTTAATTCACCCCCAAATAAATAATAATCTGTTGGTACTTCCCTATCCTAATGGTTGAGGAATATTTAGTATTTTACACGTGAAATAAAAATGTCACATGATTTATCTCACAGAAGGAGGTTTTGCTAGAGCCCCAGTCATTATTTGCTAATAGATATCCAACATGGTTCTTAACATTGTACTTCTACCTTAGGTTTCCAAATAAGAGGTGAAATTAGTGTTTGATTCTCAGGTTCAATTAGGGTCTTGAGTTTTTCTTTTTGAGATCCTCAAGTGACTTCTTTAAGTGCCTTGTAATTGAATTGTAATTGAATATTCACAACAACAAAGAGCAGAAATGGAGAAATCCATTAGGCACTTGCTTTGCAGAATTCTCCATATTTCAGTGGTTGCATTTGCAGTGTTTGCAGTCAGAAGTGTGGGTTGGATTTATTTTGCAGGTTCCTGCTCATTGTGGAGTTTACTGATATTGATGACTGATAAGAAAAATGCCTTGTAGAAAAAAGCCTAATAGAGCTGAAAGGAAAAATTGGGGTAGGGAAGGATGATGGCTTAGGAACAGAGGAGAAAATGTCCTTTTTAAGGAAATAGAGCTCTATAAATCTCGGTGGCACTGAATTTTCCTGTATTCGGTTTTTACCACTGCAGAACCATCCTTCATTCTCCTGCCTTAGCCAGAGTCACAGAGGTGCCTGTGATCCATCCTCCCCCAAATTTCATACTGAATTAGCTCTCCTAAGTGTTTCCATATGTAGTTACTGATTTATTCCTTTTTAAATTGCTGATTTCCTTAGAAACAATGTGGCATCTGGAGAGGACAAGGTCACCAAGCTGAAGGTTACCATGGTGGCTTGGGATCGATACGATGCCACCGTCATCACTGCAGTCAACAATTTCCTCCTCAAAGTGTGGAACTCGTCCACAGGGCAGCTTCTCCATAGCTTATCTGTGAGTACAGTTCCAGGGGGGAGTCCCAAGTGGATGTAGTTCACTCTGAGATTGATTTGATTTGTCATTCCCATGACAAGGGTTTGGTGTTGAAATATCCAGCTGTCCCCTGCCTGCTGGGAGGAGGGTGCACCATGGGGGCAGGAGCTGATGTGCAGGATCCTGGTGATTGCTGGGAACCCTTTGGAGGCTCCATTTGTTCCCTGATGTCTTCTTCCTCCCCGTCCCTCCCCATCTCAGCAGTGCTGAGCAGTGACACTGCCAGGCCTGTGGCAGGAATGGTGACCAAGCACAGTTCCAGTAAACTGAGGTGTCCTGGGTGATTCCCTGATCTGGGATGTCCTCTCAGTGACTCCCAGCACATCAGGAGATACCACATGGAGAAATAAAACTTCTTTTTTCCCCCCTGGTGTCGTTGCAGGGTCATGATGATGAAGTTTTTGTTCTGGAGGCTCATCCCTTTGACCAAAGGATTGTGCTTTCGGCGGGACACGATGGGAATATTTTTGTTTGGGATATAGACAAAGGAACAAAAATTCGCAATTACTTTAACATGGTAAGGATCACAGAAGGTTTCGTTTTTTCTTTTTTCACAAAACTGGTCTTGAGACAAAAGCAGATTTCATTAAATACCTCCAGAGCCAGTACAGCTCTGAGACCTTTGGTGATCTTGCCTTATGTCTGCCATTAACAGAAAATGTAGACTTCCAGGTGGTTATTCCAGAACATACGTTAAAAGTTGCGCTGAAATTTCAGGACAGAGAGAAAATGTGAAGTTTTACTTGTTATTCAGTTTAATAAATAAATAAATAAAAGTGTAAATCAGTCTTGAGCAAGATGAGATGTCACAGAATGAGGATTCAGTACGTGTTGGAGCACGGGGAAATGTTTGTGAAAATGCTCTTATGTAGAGTGTCTGGTTGTGAAAGGAATTCTCTGTGCTTGGTACAGATTGAGGGCCAAGGCCATGGAGCTGTTTTTGATTGCAAGTTCTCACCAGATGGGCAGCATTTTGCCTGCACAGACTCTCATGGACATCTGCTACTATTTGGTTTTGGATGCAATAAATATTATGAAAAGGTGGGTTGAATGAATTTTAAACTCTTCCCTGTCTTGACCTGATTTTGTCTTAGAAGTATTTGTGTTACAATTTATTCCCTCAACCTGCCCCAGACAAAATAATAATTAGGTCACGGAGCAGTTGCTGTTTATCTAAATCAAAAAGATTTAGACAAGAGACTCTATAGATAGAGGAGAAAAGCATTAACTTCTCTGTCCACCTCTCTTGGCCTATTTTACTGTTGAATTTCTGCATCAGGCCTTGGTAATAAACCACATTTGTGGTAGGAATCTGTTCTCTGTCATAACATTCCTTGTGCTGATCCCAAGTGTAGGAGTTGTGGTTTATGGGAGCCATTCCAGAGCAGCAAGACAGCTGCAAATGGCCATTGATTTATTTCCTGAATTGCTTTTCCCTCAGATTCCTGATCAGATGTTCTTCCACACGGATTACCGGCCCCTGATCCGGGATGCCAATAATTATGTGCTGGATGAGCAGACTCAACAGGCTCCACACCTTATGCCTCCTCCATTCCTGGTGGATGTTGATGGAAATCCTCATCCCACGAGATTCCAGCGGCTGGTGCCAGGGAGGGAAAATTGCAAGGATGAACAGCTTATTCCTCAGCTGGGATATGTGGCTAATGGTACTCTGTCTGAAGATCATGAATAATACAAATGTGGCACAGTATTGAGCACCAGCTCCTAGGATGGTGCTGTGAGGATGTTTAAATTAATGGTTTAAATTCAATATACAGGTAGAAGAGGGGATGGGGTGGGGTTATGTGTGGAATCAAATTGACTAGAGGCAAGAGTATTCCAAAATCTCTAGATTTTTCCCAGGTATATGCAGATGTTTAAAGCATTGTCTGTTAACCTCTGTAACAGTGGATGTCAGAAAGCAAGCAGGAAGGTGAGGAAGACATGGAAAGCCACCTTTTGTTTCTTAAAAGAGTTCTTTTTTCTTGTAGACACTAACTTCAGCAAAATGCTGATCCCCAGAAAAGACCTTCCATTCTTACCTACTGCAGCATTATTTCTTTCTGCCGTTTCTCATGGTTTGTGTTTATGTTCTACATGTGGTCTGGAGTTTTAGGATTTTATTGTAACTTCTCTTCTAAACTTTGCCTCCATTTATTACATGAGAGCAGAAAGCCAGCTGGTGATCAGATGTTTTGCAGAGCAGACAGAAAGTGGTGCAGAGTTTTAAATGGGATTATTTCTATGCTGTTTGCTACTACAGAAATCCATCATTTTATCAGCATTTGTGGCTTTGTTCTTGTCAAGGTGATGGTGAGGTGGTTGAACAAGTCATCGGGCAGCAAACCAATGACCAGGATGAGAGTATCCTTGATGGAATGATCAGAGAGCTCCAGAGGGAACAAGATCTGAGACTGATTAATGAAGGAGAAACTCCTCCAAACCCTCCACTCAACAGATCCCACTCTGTTAATGGAGGTCAGTGTCCAGCCTTATCTGCATCAGTTCCTTCCTTATCACAGGAAGGACTGATCAAACTGTTAATGTCAGTTCTGACACATTGTCTTTGAAGAAGCTTTTCTCTCCTCTTTTTGTACACCTTGTTAACCCCTGTGGAGCACTGGGATGTTCTGTGGATTCCAACAGGGGAATTATAAATGTAAGGGGCAGCTGAGGGCACTCAATGGTCTAACTGGGCTCTATCTGATTGTTTGGAGTTATTAGACTGGAATTATTCCTGCTATAAACCAGTTTCCTGGAAAATAAGCATGAAGTTCACTGTATTGTCTTAATATCAGTGCAGAGATGAAACTTCATAACTGCAAAATGCCAAAATGAAAGCATATAATTAGGGGCTGTCAGTGGAATACAGTGTTGTGACAGACTAATGGTTTCCTGCTGCAGCACAAGGCTGAGCATCAGTGCTAATAAAATAAACATGTTGCTCTGTCTTAGTGTTTCCTTAGAAAGCTTGAGATTATTCTCCTGGTAAGTGTTCTGCTACTGTGATTTTATTTTTAATACACAAAGTGATTAAAAATTGAAACCACACTCAATCAGATGTGAGCAGCTGAGTGAGTGCAGCTGATGGGAGGGAGCAGATGCCCAGGACTGTGCTGCAAGTCAGCCTGAGCCTTGGGAGAATTCACAGCTGCTAATAAATCACTTCTAGGTTAAGTGACTGATTACATGTGTTTGAAGTAGATTTCCTGGCAAAGCTCATTAGGGTTTGGATGTGGAATTGCTTGTGTTTCAATCCAAGAAGGAGTAAGAAAAATATCAGGGAAAAATATGAAAATGCATTTTTGCTTTGATCTAAGTTGATATTTCAAAAAGGTTGCCTAAAAGGCAGCTTCAGCTCACACAAAATCTTTTCTGCTGCTTAGGATCTGTTGATGTGTTGTACAGCCCCAGTTCCCAGTTTTATTTGTTTGTCCCTGTAGTTGTGTAAAGGAGTTTCCAGATGTGGGTAGTGTGGAAATCAAAGCAGTTCCCTTCTAGAGCTTACAATGATCAGTGACATTGCCCACATGAACTGCCCATTTGAGTAACTGGAGTATGTTTAAAGTATTTAAACAGCCAGATATTTTTATATAGCTTTGCACAGCCGTAAGTGCAATATTATCATTTGATAAACAGTATTTTTTTGATTTGATAAACAGTATTAAGCCTGTGGGAATTGTGAAGGAAAAGTAAGGACAACGATGGCAGTGATTCCATTATTATCAACCTTTGTTCATTAATCTTTGTGCTGTCCTTAAGGTATAAATTGTGGATGGGACACCGGGGAAGGAATTGTTGCCTGTGAGGGTGGGGAGGCCCAGAGAAACTGTGGCTGCCCCTGGGTCCCTGGAAGTGTCCAAGGCCAGGCTGGACAGGGTTTGGAGCAGGGTTTGGAGTTGGACTGGGCTAGTGGAAGGTGTCATGGCAGAGGCTGGCACTCTGATCTCTAAGATCCCTCCTCACCCAACCATCCTGTGACTCCACGACATTATTGGTGATCCATGGAAGTGAAGAAGCTCTCTCTTTCCCTCTCCCAGCTCTCCGCAGCCCGGGCTTGGACGTGGCCTCCCCGCCCAACGTGGGGCTGCGGCGCAGCGGGCAGATCGAGGGCGTGCGGCAGATGCACCACAACGCGCCCCGCAGCCAGATGGCCACCGAGAGGGACCTCATGGCCTGGAGCAGGAGGGTGGTGGTCAACGAGCTCCCTCCAGGCATCAGCAAGTAAGAGGCTCAGTGGGATGAGAGGTTCAGTTGTGTTATGTGGAACGATTCTTTCATACTCCTGGTGTAGCCATGATGTTTTTCATAAAATATGCAATCCTCTTTGCTAGGATTTTTCTCCTATTCTAGCTGAGAAGTCTCAGAAAAAAAATGTAAACAATTGACTTATCTGCTGCTGTGGAATGCAACAGGTGCATCTGTGATTGGTGCATGTTGGTTGTTTCTAATTAATGGCCAATCACACTCAGCTGGCTCGGGCTCTCTGAGAGTCATGAGCTTTTGTTATTCATTCCTCTCCTGTCCTTTCTAGCCTTCTGATGGATCTTTTCTCTCTATTCTTTTTAGTATAGTTTTAGTATATAATTTTAATATAATATATATCATAATATAGTAAATCAGCCTTCTGAAACATGCAGTCAAGATTCAGATCTCTTCACTCGTCCCAGGAGCCCCCGTCGGACCAACCATACTCCTGGAATGAGCTTTCAGCTTTGGGGCTTGGTTGGTTGGGTTGTTTGGGATATTGGGATCAGAATGGAACTGAGAATGGTGATTCCTTCTTTTCACAATTCAGTCTTTCTTCAGTACTCCAAATACCACATTTCCCTCAAACTTTATTTAAAAAAGACTTGAAAATAATTTTAATACATTTGAAAATAATTATGGCTGCTCAGCTAACAAATTTATTTCTTTAACTTGTGATTCCAGGGGTGAATGGATGGATGCTGCTAGGGAGATTTCTTAGAGCAGCACAAGTCTTCTAGTGTCTATATTAAGGAGGCTGTTGAGTTCCATGATGATTTAATGAATATAATGTGTGTTTCTTATGTATAATTAGGGTCCAGGAAGAATGTCGAGCTGCCAAAGGTGAAATAGAAATCAGTTTATACACTGCTGACAAGAAGAGAAAGCCATCCCACACCTTACAACGGGTGAGTTAGTGCCCTGGAAGAGACAGCCTGGGTGGGAAGCAGTTCTGAGCACTGAGCAACAAAAATAAGACGGACAAAAACCCCAAACCAATTTTATTGAATTATTTAGAAGATCAATAGTCCTAATTGTTTCTCTGGCTCACTGTCTTCTTCCTTCTGTAACTGTGCTTTGGCTGTCTGTCATATCCAAATAGTGGTAAATCTCTATCCTTGAGGTTTCAGTGGTGGGAAGATGCTGGGAAAGGAAAATCGCAGAGCCATGGTGGGTTTTCAGTTTGACTTGTGGAAAGCAGAGGTGCCAAACTTTTACGAGGGCTAGATTTATCTTATGCAGAGACTGCAGGAATTTTATAGAAAGGAATGGTATTTTCAATCATTTCCTTTCCAAAGACTGCTACTTTATAAAGTAGAATTTCTGTTGAACCAAGAATCCACATCTAAAGCATCCACAATGTGTCAGAGATACTGTCTAATTCTACAACGATTTCTTACTGCTCAGTTGTAACTGGGGTGCAACGCTCAGCCACTGTAACCAGGCACCTTTTTAGTGTGTAAGCCGTGAGTGAGTCCCTGATGTGTCCCTGTTTGTGCTCCTGTCCCCCTGGCAGAGCGAGTTCCAGGCGGGCGGCGGCCGCGCGCTGCGCAGGAACCAGCGGAAGCGGCAGCACGCGTACCAGACACGCTCCACCATCGAGCACAGCCAGCAGGGAGCCAGCCAGAACCCCTGTGCACACCACGAGTCCGACAGCTCCTCTGAGGTCTGAGCCTCCCAGCTACCTCCAGCAGCTTCCCCCTTCCCAAATCCGTGTTGAGGTTCCACGTGTCTGCTGGAGGGAGGAAGTTTGTGCAGCCGAAGCTCAGTTTGAGCTGGAGCTGCCAGGACTGGGGTGGGGGCAGTAAAAAGAGGTTTTTCAAATGTATTTGTGGCAAAAGGTGGTGTAAAAATAACATTGGCATGTTCCAGGATGGGAATGGTCACCTCACAAACAGGGACAGGGCAGAGGGATTTGACACATTCTTTGTCTCCATCTTCAACATGGATGATGGAGCAAGGGGGTCCCGGTGCTTTGAGCTGGAGGGCCATGACTGACAATAATCAGCTCCCAGTCAGCCCTGAACTTGTGTGGGGCCTGCTGCTCCAGCTAGATTCCTACAAATCAATGGGGCCTGAGAGAATTCATCCAAGAATCCTCGAATTGCTGCTGATGCTATCACAGAGCCTCTCTTGATTTTTTGAGCAGTCTTGAGAATCCAGAGGTTGTGACAGTGACAGGACCCAGGGAGAACAGCTGGAGCTGTGCTGGGGCAGTGTCAGGCTGGAGATCAGGGAAAAGTCCTTCCCCCAGAGGGTGCTGGGCACTGCCCAGGCTCCCAGGGAATGGGCTCAGCCCCGGGGCTCCCAGAGCTCCAGGAGGGTTTGGACAGCCCTGCCAGGGATGCACAGGGTGGGATTGTTGGGCAGGGCAAGGAGCTGAGCTCCGATCCTTGTGGGTCCCTTCCAGCTCAGGATATTCTGTGATTCTCCACGTGGGAAGAAACACTCAGGTCATTGAGTCCCTGGGATTTGTGGTGTTCCTGTGGCATGTTGGTCTTGGAGAGTGAAGGATCATTTACCTAAATGCCAGGACAGTGTTGAAAAGTAGCTTAAAACAGCTCCTGTATTTTTGGAAACCTGAAACATTTTCAAGTAAATTTAACTGGGTTGTGTTAAACCACTTGCTATTTTAGGATTTCATGCAGCACATGGATTCTGGGTCAGGACTTTGATTTCATTTTGCAGTGCTTTGATTTCATCTACATCTGTAGACTGCTGTTGAAAGAGATTGAGTATTGGTATTAATCATTGATTTTGGCAAGGGAAGAACCTAAAATATACCAGATAAATATAACTTGTTCTCCTTAAGGAAGAGAGTGAACATTGCTGCTTTGTAAATGCAGTGAAAATGGAGAACAGCTCAAAAATCTGGGCCCTGGGCACTAAAATATAAGCTATATAAGGATGTAGTATTAATTAAGTTATAGGAAGAAATTGTGGATTTATTTCTTTAAAGCTGAACCAGCCCTTCAATGGAAAGCTTTCCTCAGATGACACAACTTGCTTGCAAACAAAAATTATACATTTTACCCTTGGCCCCAGAGTGAATCCTCTTGTTTTCACTACAGGAGGATGAGACTGTTGGCACAAGTGATGCATCCATGGATGATCCTGTGGCAGCCTGGCAGAGTGAAAGCAGTTCCAGGTACCTCCACTGGGCTCTGAGTTGGGATCACTGGTTTATTATGGGATTTAAGTAGGACAGCTGATACTGAGATACTCAGACTTCATTTTGAAGATTGATTTTTAATCACTTAGTCATGAAACATTTCATATTGTGATTTTTTTTGTTCTTTTTTTTTTAAGTCAAAAACAGTTCTAAAAAACCTTATATAAGAAGATATTGCCTTTAATTAAGAGCTACTTGAAAAAATCAGTGCCAGTTTGCCATATAAATCCTGTACTTTTATTATTTGGCATTGAAGAAATCAGAGCTGGATTTTTAGAGAAGTGCTCTAGTTCTTTAAATGTTCCATGCATTTTTTGCTGCCAGTTCTTATGAAGTCAGTCTGTGAATCAGTGAGATAATGAGAATTGATATCAACCATAGATGTAGTTTTACTGTGAGTTTCAAATTGATAAAAGAATTTACTGAAATCACAAATCAGAGAGCATTTGTTTTTCTTTAAATTCACATGATAACAAAATTCTGTGCTAATCCTGAGCAGAGCCAGGAGAGCAGGTTGAATGTTTGGACTTTTCAATCCACTGTGGGGAAACTGAAGTTTTCTGTTCTCTTTCTTACAACTTTTTTATTATCTACAGTGATTCATCAAGTGAATATTCAGACTGGACAGCAGATGCTGGGATTAATCTGCAGCCTCCAAAGAGACAAACCAGGCAGGCAGCTCGGAAAATCTGTAGTAGTTCTGAAGATGAAAATATGAAGGGAACAAAAGGGCTGGAGCCAAAGCGAAGGAAACTGAAACAGCCAAGGAAGAAGGTCAGCAAGCATAATTCTAAGTGTCTTTTGTACTTTATGAATATAAATTTAGGTTTGAGTGGTTGTTTTTGAAGTAAAATATTTTATAAATGGGCACAGAGTAAAAAAAAAAAAAAGAATTACAGAGATCACAGTAATTGTGCTACCAGTGGTACCAAGGAATTTTATTGTTTGTTTTATTGGGCTTCCATGTTTCCCACAGGTGGTTCTTCATTTCAAATGCCATTTTTTTAACTCTCAGATTTATGCTCTTCACCATAGTCAGGTTTACAAGAGGGTGGTTTTGTTGTAAAATTATAATGGATATGTATTGTATTGACATGATGAGATTTCTTTTTCCTGGTACTTTTTAAGACATTTAGAATATTCATTAAAAATATAATTTATTTCTTTATTATAGAACCACAGACTGGCTTGAGTTGGAGAGGTCTTAAAGATCATCTTATCCCACCCCCCTGCCATCATTTTAATGATTTATGAATATTTTAAGGCATTTTAATGATTTATGAAGGTTTTGATTTTCAGTATTATTTATAACAAACCTGTCTTATTCTCTGCTATTTAGTGGAGATTTTGGGAAGGACAACACTCCACAATTTGCTTTCCCTTGTATCTTACCTGCAGTAACTGCTGCACGATGAGTTTTCCACAGTAATTAACTGTACTCTGAATATTGTGTTGATTGCATTCTAAATTAATGCGAGTATTTAACTTCTGTATGTAACTTACGTATGTGATCTCCTGCTGTGTGTGTTCAGAAAGCCAGTGGGCTGCTGTCCCTGGAAGGGGAGCCCAGTGAGGAGTGGCTGGCCCCGCAGTGGATCCTGGACACCATTCCCCGCCGCTCGCCCTTCGTGCCCCAGATGGGGGATGAGGTACTGCCCTCTGGCTTGCTGTGAAAAGCCACGTGTCTGCTAAGGAAGGCAGGAGCCTCCCCTGAAATGGAAAATGTAAACCCCCTCCCTCTGAGCTGTTAGAATTTTTAGAATTAAGTGGCTCTCAGGCAAAGATATGGGAGCAGAAATAACAGTTCTTTACTAGGGAAGAAAATAAAATAGAATAAACAATGCAGTAATACAAAACAACACTGAGAGAGTTAGAATAGGCCCTGATACAGAAGGTGACTGCCCCACCTCTAACAGATGGAATAGAATACACAGCCCCATTTCCAACCTCAGACACCCTCAGCAGTTCCCACATTCCCAGGGAATCAGCAGCTCTGCTTGCTTTGGACTCTTCTGCCCAGCAGTATTTGCAGGGAATTGTGCTCAGGGCAGGCTGAGTTTTGTTAACTTTGTTAATTCCCAGGCACTTTGTTGTTTACAGAGTCAAATCCTGTGCCCCTTTTTCTGTACAGGTAACTTGGGATTAGCAGGAAAAATCAGTTGTGCATCTTCACCTGCGCATTTCTTAATGATCTCAGTTGTAAAGTACAGAGAAGGTGCCAATTTGGGGGCTGATATAAATATTTTTAACAAGAAGAGTGTTGTATGATGAAATAAATAATTGTACAATGTGTTCTCAAAGGGATAAGACCTGGTATTATGAACAGGAAGAGCACAGTCATTAAAATAATTTTCTCTACTTTTCTCTTTTGCTCTGTTTTTCTCTCTTAATTTTCTCTCTTTTTTTTCTCTTTTAAGATCATCTACTTTAGGCAAGGCCATGAAGCTTATGTGAGGGCAGTGAGGAAAGCCAAAATTTACAGTATTAACATGCAAAAACAACCATGGAACAAAATGGAACTCAGGGTAAGTTCAAGAAATACTTCAAAGAGCTGAAAGTCTCTGTAATGTTAAACTGACATGAAAAACCAGCATGAAAAATGTAAAGAAAGGATTGCTTTATAATGTTAATATCAAAGTTTTAATTGTAAATATTAAAGTTAGTTTTTATTAACACAAAGTCTTTACATCTGTTCACTTCCTGGTTTTGGACTTGATTCTCAGGGGTCTCTTTCAACACAAATTATTTTTTCCTGAACACTGAATTCATTCAGAACCCAGCACTGCAGAGCTGCTTGTGGTTCTCTCACCACTCTACAGTGACCTGAGCATTTGGGTTCTGTTTCTTGTTTTAATGCTGTGGTAAGAAATTGTAGTGTAAACACCTAAATGTGTGCAGGAGTTCTCTTAAACACTGGATCTTGCTTTGGATGAGTTGCCAAGCCTTAATCCACAGTGTTGCCTTATTTTTTCCTGCTGTCCTCAGATTTCATATCAAGAGAAGAGCCCGTATACATATACGTGCTCATATTCACCTAACCATGCCAGTGCTTCTGTTAATGAAAGTAATTGCTTTACTGGGAAAATACCCAGGTACCAGTCCCAGATATTCAGTGATTCCAGCTGTAATTTTCCAAGGCATCATCAGTTTGTGAGGAAAAGGAAATAGCTGTTCACTTAGGATGGGCTTTGACAGGACATGAACATAAAGGCTATTGTGGAATTGCCATTTGCAGAGGAAGAATTTCCTTTTTTCCCCCCTGTGCAAGAGTGGGGGACCCTGGGGTAGGTCAGGGAGAATCTTTGGTGTGTTTAAAACTGGGTCTGTTCCTTAGAACCTTCTTAAATAATTTGTAGGAATCTTGTTCACAAACCTGCCAAGGGAGTGAGCTTCTTAATTTTTCTTTTTGAGGTGACAGTGATTGATTTTCGTATTTGGAAAAGAAAAATTAATGGGTGAAATTACCTGTGCTGTAGAGTGGAAACATACTCGGGTTTCATTAATATGTTTCACTTTAAAATGGATATTTTTGTTGTTGGCAAGGTAAAATAATGCTGTTCCATGCTTCTTGCTAACTAGGAACAAGAATTTGTGAAGACTGTAGGAATTAAATATGAAGTTGGGCCTCCCACACTCTGCTGCTTGAAGCTTGCATTCCTGGATCCAATCACAGGCAAAATGACAGGAGAATCCTTTTCCATAAAGTAAGTCACTGGAATGCTGATGACATTCTTCAAGAGCTTTCCTTGCAGTGTAGAAGCTCCCCCCTCCTCCTTTCTTATTTCCTGTGCAAGGCATGATGATGGCAGTAATGGTTATCCCAAATGCATGGAATTTGAGAATATCATCTAGAACTGTATTTCTGGGTAATAATAACTTTTTTTGGTCTCATTTCCTGAAGGTACCATGATATGCCAGATGTTATTGATTTCCTTGTGCTGCATCAGTTTTATAATGAAGCCAAAGAAAGGAACTGGCAAATAGGTGAGGGTTTTTTTCCTAATTCCATGTGTTTTGCACTATTTCTGCAGCTGTTTAATTGGACGCAGTGTCTTTATTACCTGATGTAAAGGACTATACACACATGATTTTGTCAAGATTATTGGAAACTTTTATCTGATGTTTGCTGCATTTCCTGTAGCAAAAAAAAAAAAAAAAAAAAAAAGGAAATGGGAGAAACTGTTCCAAGGGCAGTGATAACAGGAGAATCTCCTGATCTGTTGGGAACTGAGGTGAGAGGCAGCTGTGGGTAATTCCCAGAGATGGGCAAGTCCTGCCCCGAGGGCAAGGGCTCAACTCCTGTGGTACAAAATGCAAGGATGGAAATTGGACATTTACAAAAGAGGGAGCTGATTTTCTAGAAGGAAATATTTAGCAATTCTTGATGATGCTCTTTTTCTGAATGCAATGTTTGCCCTTCCAGGGGATCGATTTCGCAGTATCATTGATGATGCCTGGTGGTTTGGGACTGTGGAGAGTCAGCAGCCTTTCCAGGCAGAATATCCTGATAGTTCCTTCCAGTGCTACAGTGTCCAGTGAGTATTTCCATGTCCTGGGGCTCCTGCACAACTCAGAGAACTTCAAAAACAGAATCAAGAACCTCAAGAATTAAAATCCCTTTTTCCATTTAAATACATATCCAGACATTTTATTTACTTATTTAATTTCACATATTGTACTTCTTATTTGTTACTTACTATTTATTTATTTTAGAATATTTTGAATATTTACTTATTTAATTTTTGAATTTGTTCCTAAAGCAACAATTCTGGTATAAACAGCAGTGCAGTGACTGTATAGGAGATACAAGAGGAAAAAAGGGAGTTTGAATGTTTTATTCCTAACTGGAGTGACCTTTTGGGTCAAATTTGGTAAAGAAAAGGTGTGTCTTTATATTCAGCTCTAACTTGTGCATTTGAATGAATTTTTTAATAGCTGGGACAACAATGAAAGAGAGAGGATGAGTCCATGGGACATGGAACCGATCCCAGAAGGAAGTAAGTGTGTGTTGGATTCCTGTCCCTGCACAAAGCAAACAGCTCTGGGGCCCTGCATTTACCCTCTGGAATTGTTCCTCTCCAGCTGCTTATCCGGAGGAGGTCGGTGCTGGAGTTCCTGTGACCCCAGAGGAGCTGACAGCTCTTCTCTACAAGCCCCAGGAAGGAGAGTGGGGGGCCCATTCCAGAGATGAAGAATGTGAACGAGTGATCCGAGGGATTGAGCAGCTTCTTTCCCTTGGTATGTTTGGAGAGAAAAGAGAGCAAAAACAATATCAAGGAGGTGGCACAGGACTGAAGAGTAGATGGGATGGAGTGCTGGGACTTGGTGTGGAGTATTTGAAATGTACTCAACTAAGTTACTGAAAAGAGCCTTTTAAATTGCACATTTCAGTTTCCAAGCTAAATTCCCTTTTTTTCTGGGGCTTCACCTGATATCTTTCAGTGAGCTTCCCAGTGGGTCATATCTAAAGGTGAAAGAGCAAAACATTATAATTAAACCCCTCAAAACCAACCAGCAAATCCTCACTAAATACCCTCACCTCCAAATTCCTTGCAACTGGTTTGTAACCATTTAACAGAACACTGTGCTTTAAATTCTGCCTCTCTTTCCACCCAGGACATGTCTGTATTCTTACTCAGTGTTGCATGTTGTAGTATTCCTGTTGTAAGTGCAAATGCCTCGTTGCTTTCAGTCAGATTGGCTGCTGGCACACAAATCTCAGATGTGATACTTAAACAAAAAGTGCTTTTTCAAGAGCAGGAATAGATGGTACAAGAGGAGGAACCCTGCCCTGTGGGTAATGACATTCTCAGCTGTAGATCTGTGCTGCTTTTGCTGAATTCTTGGAAAGAAACCCCAGAAACCATTAAAAGGAATCTTGGTGTAACATCTCTTGGAGGCATCTAAATGATTGTGGTCTTTTGTCTTGCAGACATTTCTAATCCCTTTGCTGTTCCAGTGGACCTTAGTGCCTATCCCATGTATTGCACTGTTGTTGCTTATCCAACTGACCTCACCACCATCAGGAGGAGGCTTGAAAACAGGTTTTATAGGTGAGTTTGGGTTTGTAGCTGACATTTATTGCATTTATTATTATGTGGAGCTGAATGCTGTTTAAAGTCCCTTCAGCAACTGCAGATCAGATTGGCCTTGGGCAAAGTGAGTCTTCCTGAATAATAAATTCTGCTGGCCATGTTGTTAAGGCAAAAGCTGCTGTAGCTGGATCTGGAGTGTTGGTTGAACACCCTGAGCCTGGCTCTGTGTTGGAGGCAGAGCATGTTTGCTTTGTTTCCATCCCTGCTGCCTTGAGCAGGGGCTTTGCTTGTGTTGCAGTTGCCAGAAGGGAACTGAATGATGCTGGAAACTGGAAATCTCAGTTTTCCCAGTTAATTTGGGAATAAATAATGTCCTGCTCTTATTTTCCCCTCTGAGGACAACCTGTTTCTGCTTGATCTGAATTCCCTACTCCATTTTTTACTGAAGAATCCTACTGAACGTGGAAGAAAAATAACATACACCTTGTTCTCCATCCCATTCCTTAAATTTTATGTATTTTTCAGGAGAATCTCTGCCCTGATGTGGGAGGTAAGATACATTGAACACAATGCCAGGACTTTCAACGAGCCAGACAGCCCCATAGTCAAAGCAGCCAAAATTGTGACAGATGTCCTGCTCCGCTTCATTGGGTGAGTTTGGACCTCACAGACCCCACAGCTCCGATTCCTGGGATCCTTCATTGTGTTCCTTGGTTTTTGTCATTGTCCTGCAGAGATCAGAGCTGTACTGATATATTAGAAATCTACAACAAGGTGAAAGCAGAAGACCTGAGCAGTACTGATGAGGAAGAGGAGGTAAGATAATTTCCTTCCTTTTTACAATTCAGCACATGAAAGAAATTTGGATTTTTGTTGAGTCTTTATTTTATGGGTAATTGCACTGAGTTTTGGAGATGAGGCTGTTCAGGCTCACCTGAGACAGTAAGCTCCCTGAAGTAAAAATGCTTCTTGGAACTGCCTGTCTTTAATCTTCTCTCAGTACATGATGTTTTGCTGGAAGGATGAGTAATGAGCTGGGAAGTGGAGCTGTTAGTCAGTCAGAAGGACAACAGCTCTCCATTGTCAACGAGGCAGCAGAGCTGATTTCCTTATGTAATTCTGTGTCATTTCCCATCAGTTGATCCCTGGAGTGAAATGTCAGGTGGAATCCAGGGTGGATATCACTGCCTTGAGCTGCTTCCCTCTCCTGACACCTTCTCCCCTTCAGTACAGTTTGAGATGTGCTGTAGTTCCTGTTGCCAAGTGCCCTGTGGTTGTTGTTGGCTGTTTTTTAACCCTTTCTCCATAGCTGAGGGTTTTCCAGACCTGCCTGTGTGTGATCATTCCCTTTGCCTTTAGGTGGCAGAAGTGGATGTGGATTCAGATGCTCCCGGCACTTCCTCTGGGAAAAGACGAGTGAGTAAAATTTCTGCTGTGGTCATTTTTTTTTTTTAATTTGATTTTAAAGAAAATATCTCCAGCAGTCAAATTTTGATGCAGCTGATAAATATAGCAAGGCTGGATCTGAAATATTGCAGCTTCTCGTGGGTTTGAGTGTTATATATGACCAGAAAAGGCAAATTTGTTTAATTTGTCTAATTTGCATATTGCTGTGCCATCAGCTCTGCTTTAATCTTCCTGGATTTCTGTTTTTAATTGGGTAACGCTTTAATTGCAGAATGCTGAGAGATCAGTAGAAACTTCAGAGGAGCAATGTGAATATTCTGATACCATCTGCAATACCTGTTTCCCTGCAGGTGAGACGAAGGGTGAAGAGGCAGCCCATGAAAGCCAGTGCTGATGCTTGGAAGGAGCAGTGCCAGCAGCTCTTAAACCTGATTTATGAACGAGAGGACTCAGAGCCTTTCAGGCAGCCTGTTGATCTCTTCTCTTACCCTGTAAGTGCAGCTTCCACACCCAGAATTGTTCCTCCTTTGGCAGAACATCCATGCTGGGCATGGCTCTGTCCTCTCCCTTTATGAGCTGATGGTTTCAGGGAATTATCTGCAACAGCTCTGAAAGTAAACTAATGACTGGAGCCACTGGATGAACGCTGAGGTGATGTTACTGCTGTAGGATTTGAGAGCTTTGATTTTTCTCTTGTGTGTTCTCACAGGATTATCGAGATATTGTAGACACTCCCATGGACTTCAGCACTGTGAAAGAAACCTTGGAAGCAGGAAACTACACCAGTCCCTTGGAATTCTACAAAGATATTCGTTTAATATTCTGCAACTCTAAAGCTTACACTCCTAATAAAAAGTCTCGTGTAAGTAATACATTTTAATGCCTGTTTTTTTAACAAAGACCCTACATGAGTAAAACACATGAAATAAGGTCTGAAGAGCAAAAGCACTGCTTGGTGTAATAAAAATAACCAGGATACACCAATTCTGTGGTTATAAACTTGCTTTGTTCTGCTCTCCCAGATGACTTCTAACATCCATTTTCATCTGGGATGATGGTCACTGTTGCAGCTGTTCCTTGCAGTATTTGTATCAGAAAACTGGTCACCAGTTGCTTTTATTTTTTCAATAATTTATCCCTGTAAACAAGGCTGTCAGCTGGGTAACTGCACATACTGTGGATGAGGCTACACAAAAGCAAGGACTAGAAAGAGGACAGAAAGTGGTTTAAAGATTTTGACATCTGATTTACAGAAATTAGGACTGAGGACATTTTGGCTTGCTTCTCTGTAACTCTGTAAGGGTGGTGTAAGGACAGTTCACCAGGGATGTAGTGCCAAAACAAAGGTGAGGAGACGTGAAATCCAATTGTTTTTCCCTTGGTGTTCAAGTTACCTTAAGGCCTGCTTCTGTGCTTCATGGGGATTGACAAAGGGGACAGTAATCCAGAAATCCAGAAAACCATTTTCCTTCAACTCTGGAAATACTTTGTACTGTTACTAAGTCCTTTTAAGAAAACACTTTATTTTGCAAGAGTATACATGGCCCATGGAAGGAAATTACTTGCAAAGAGCTTCATAGTGGAACATCACTGTGAATTTTTGCTTTGTGCTACAAAGTCTGGACATCTCTGTGATGATTTTTTGGTTGATCTTCAAGTTACTCAACTCTAATAAGCCTGACCATTTTTCCTCACTGCAGATTTACAGCATGACCCTTCGACTCTCTGCCTTATTTGAGAATCACATGAAAAACATCATCTCTGAGTACAAGTCAGCAATGCAATGTCAGAAGAGGAAAAGGCCTCGGTACCGAAAACGGCTGAGGAGCAGCAGCAGTTCCCCCTCAACCAGCAGAGCATCCAGGTAAAGCAGGGATGCTGAGCCTGGCTGGCAGTGCCATCCCAGAGCACAGGGCTAGATGTGCTTTTGGGAATAACCAGCAGCAGTGCTGCTCATCTCCTGACGAGCGTGCTCTTTTGGGAGATAAAATCATGCTCAGTCTGTAGTTTCTAATTCTGGTACGTGAAAGATGATGTGGTTACAAGTGTTCCCTCTGGAGGAAGTGAAAAATCAGCTGTCTCTTTACCTTCTAGCTGTTGAAAAAAGTGTTGTGTAACACTTCCCTACCTTCATCTGATATGTTATCTAAGTAAAGTGTTGGTTTTAAAAGGGGGAATAAAACCTTGTCCCTGCAAACTCCTATACCTTTAGCAAACAGCACCGTGGTGTAAGTATTTGTAGTGTTATCACCCCTGGGAAAAAGAGATCACTTTGCAGGAGAAATCAGTGTTGTATTTCAGTCTTTGGTGATAACAGATTACTCTCTTTGGGGTATTCTATGTTTGCAGCCCAAAAGGGAAACAGAAGCAAGTGAAGATTCAACCTAAACCCAACCAAAATACCTCACTGCCCCTGACCAGGACTAACTCTTCAGTCTCATCTCATGGTGAGGAGAAACCCAGCCTTTCTCTTACAGCAGCTTGTCTGTGCAGGTTGAGTCTTGACCTCATGAGACACATACAAAACCTACCTGTTGAAGGAGAAAGGTCCTGAAATGTGTTCTCTGTAGGTTGTTTTAGCTGAGTTTGGCTGTTGGGAAGTTCTGGGGAAGGATCAGGGAATCCACGTTGGGAACGTGGGTCTGGCCATGATAAGGATTATTCCAGTGACAAAAGCCCAGACTTCCTGTGTGTGGGCCTCTCTCCTACAGCAGTGAAGGATAATTAATTAAATTAATTCTGCTTGGGATTACACTCGGGAGGAATCTGTTTTTCCATGGCTGCAGAGCAGCTTGGTGAGATTACCCTGACTTGGGCTGTTGACAGAACCTCCCCAGACACAGCACTGTAAACAGAGCATAAAAATCACCCTGTCCCCTTGTGGTGTCCTGTCTGAAGTTTCAGATACAGCAGAAGAACCTCTGGGTTCAGCCACTGGTGAAGAGCTGGAGGGTCAACCATCTTCATCAGGCTCAAATGCACAGAGCCGGAGTGGAAATGCCATAGACCCAGGGAAAAGCAGACCAGTCAGGAGCAAATCTACACCAGTGAAACAAGGTGAGAAATAATAATTCTGTGCTTTGACTGACTGGTTTCACTAGAGATGAAAGATCTTGCTTCTGTCTGATGTTTATTGCCTCAGTGTAGCATTGTATATATTCCTAAACCATACCAAAAAATGGAATTTACTTTGCTCCTTTACTCTCTGGTGTCTTGTCTGAGCTGTGGAACGCAGATGATTCCATGTGCATTTTAGTGAAGTCCTTTAAAATCTTTCCAGATGGAAAACTTGATTGCTCTTAAACTCCTACAATTCCTTCAGGAATTATAGAAAGCAAACAAACCAAGAGAATCCCCACCCCAAAACATTTGCCTTTTATTAATCAAGCTGAAACCAAAGATGAAAAAAATTTAGAAAAATATTTAAATATTTTTCTTACATGCAAAACAAAGTAGTTGTGATTAGAAGGGAAACAGTTCAGGTGTAGTAACCTTGGGGATGAGTTACTCAGAATTTCCACCAAGGTGGGCATTTCCTGAACCCTGGAGCCTTTCCCACGTCCACACTCCTGTGCTGTAGCAGTGCTGGATGTTGCAGGTGAGCTTTTCCTGTCCTGTCTTAAAGAAGATATTTGATGTTCATTGTCAGATTCATAACCCTGAAAACATGGAGGATTTTGGGTCCCAAGCCAGCAAGATACTTCATTGAATTTTCATTTAAGGTGTCAGCAATCCCTGTGAGCTTTCTTGTGCCATTGACTTTCTTGAGTTATGCTTTCCATTAATATTCCCTGGACTAAGCCTTTTGAGAACATGCATTTGATAAGGGATAAATGCCGCTTGTGTATATATAGTTTTGAAATGGATTTTAGAGTTTTACTGCCTTGGCACCCCAGGTAGGATTCACCTGACTGAGTTTTAGATGTTTGTGTCCGACCTGGTCACTCCAGGCTCCTTTTTTTGCTTGGATCTTCGCTGAACTCTTGCTCAGGAGAGTTTGCAGTCATTGTTTCCAGATAAAAACTGTGTTTACTGTGGTAGATTTTCCTCTTAGAGCACCAGCTTGTGTCCACAGCACGTAAAGGGTGAGTAATTCCCAGCAGATTATCCCTGAGCACACCTCAGAGACAGCTGAAGAGAATCCCAAAGGCAACTGCAGCAAATCCCACTTTTTGTGTCCTGTTTGGCTGTGGTGTGATGCTGATGGGGTTATTTTGTGTTTGCTTAGATCACTCTCCTGATGGCCCACTCACCAATGGGGATGGCAGAGAACCCCGGGCGGGAGTCAAGAGGAAGCTGCTGAGCGCCTCAGAAGAGGATGAGCACCTGGAGGAGGCAGAGGAGGAGGAAAAGAAGAGAGAATTAAAGGAAAAGTCTGGTTTGTCTTCATCAGAAAGTGGGGAATCGGGATCCAGCTCCAGCTCTGAAAGCAGAAGTGGCTCTGATTCCGACTCGGAATCAACCTCCAGAACAGACCAGGATTACATCGACGGCGACCACGACTACAGCAAAGTTGTGCAATCCAAAAAACCCAAACGGAAAATCAAACGGAAACTCACTGGGGGCAAACGGAATTGGCAGGGCCGAGGGACAGGGAGGAGGGGCAGATGGGGCAGGTGGGGCAGGTGGAGCAGAGGGGGAAGAGGGGGCAGAGGTGGAAGAGGCTGCGGCAGAGGAAGAGGCGGCGGCCGGGGAGGAAGGAGAGGCCGAGGAGGCCGAGGGGCCTCACGAGGAGCCACCAGAGCAAAACGCGCCCGGCTCGCCGACGATGAGTTTGAAAACCTCTTTGGGGGACAGTTTGGGGAGAACGTGTTTGGAGGGAGATTCAGCCGACCTCCTCGGATCAAAACCAGGAACGAGGGCAGGAGAACTGTCCTGTACAACGACGACTCCGACAATGACAATTTTGTGCACACCGAGGATCCTTTGAACCTTGGTACTTCCAGGTCAGGCAGGGTGCGGAAAATGACAGAAAAAGCCAGGGTCAGCCATCTCATGGGATGGAATTATTGACAGATGGAAAACTTTGGAACAATTTTAAAAGAACTTCAATGGCCTTCTACTGCAGGGATTTTACCAGAAATTCTACCAAGCAAGTTGTGCGGGGACTCCACTCACGTTTCACAGTGGTGCTTTTCCATCCTGTCAGTTTGTGTTTGTTTTAAAGCTTCAGATCTCCACACTTCATTGGTCAAAACAAGCCTTAGTCATTAGGCCTTAAATTACAGAAATTCTTCCCCACACACTACGAGTTCATCACATTACAGAGGCTTCCAGCTTCTCAGTAAGAACATGACATTTTCGAGTCACGCTTATGACTTCTCTCCCTCGTTTTGTTTTTGTATTATAGAAATAGCACCTTCTTACAGAGTTTTTATGTGGTTTCTGCCATAAATCCTTAGACACAGTAATAATTATAACTTTTGCACAATACACCAATCCTAAAGGCAGCTATAAAATGTTTACAGTTTCTATATTGTAAGAAGGATCTGGATTATTTTAATCTTCCCAGGCCAAACGTTGATGGAATTGTGCTGAACTGAAGTATGTTCATACTACAGTTTTGGGGGTCCTGATGTGCTTTCTATCGGTTCTTTATCCATGTAAAA
The DNA here is from genome assembly GCF_017590135.1 of Pyrgilauda ruficollis. Taxonomy (NCBI): domain Eukaryota; kingdom Metazoa; phylum Chordata; class Aves; order Passeriformes; family Passeridae; genus Pyrgilauda; species Pyrgilauda ruficollis. Next base: position 3,622,530 of record NW_024528821.1, read on the forward strand.
ACAGTGACAAAGGGTTGGTGCCTTGTAAATATGTAGCAAACCTTTGATGTGGTGTGTCCTATGTGTGCATTAACTTTATTAAAAAGAGAATACTTGAGAAGTATGAATATCTAGACAAAAGGTGCCAAATGCAAAAGTTACTTGCATCTATTTTCTTTTTGTCCTCTCATATTTTTATAGTATTAATCGAGATTGTGCAGCTAAAGGGGTGACTTCAACATTTGAAAGGTTCCTCCTCTTCAAAGCATGATTTTTAATAGTAGCTCAGCTACCTCTTATTTACAACTACTGGAAACTGAAAAGAAAATAGATGCTGTTATTCAGAGCGTGGTGAAGAAGAGGCGAGAAGGAGCGTAGAGGGGTGGAAGTTGTGAGTAGCTGTACCTTCTTGTGTTGCCACCATGAAAACAATTGCAGTGGTTCTCAGAGATGTTTGGGGCAGGTGGGCATTTGCTTGTGCAGAGGGGCTGCTTGGCCCCCGTGCTCCATGGAAACGTGGTGGGCACGCTGGCCCCTCGGAGGTGCTGAGGGAGCTGTCACCCCCCCAGACTGACTCTTGTGTCTCAAGCTTCCAGAAGAGAATTCCTGTTGCACTGTGCTCTTGTTGTCCTGGGAAATGCTGACTTGAAATCCTCTGGCAGTGGTAGTGCAGTTGGTGAGGAGATCCCTGCTCTGGCTCCTCGGTGACCTCGGTGGTGGTGTGGGCTGAGCTGGAGGTGAGCAGCCTCTTCCTTCCTTCCTGGGCTCTCCTGGAATAGATGTGGGATTCCAATTTCCTCCCCTTCTCTGACAGTTCAGAGCCAGGTTACAGAGAGAACAAGTCAGAACAGACTACAAAGTTCCAGTGGAGTTTTTCAAGGTTTTTAGGTTTTTTTTAAGCTTTCATCCAATATCCTGAAGTTCTTCTGTGCACAGCTTGGTCAATAATTCTGGAAAACCTCAGGCAGCAAAGAGTGACCCATGTATATTCTCAGATGCAGAAGGAATTTAATTTTTGACTTTCTATATTAAGCACTAGCTATTTTATCTTGCTTTCCAAAAAAAAAAAAAAATCCTAGTTAGATGCAAAAATGACTTGAAAATAAAAGAAGCAGAGGTTTAGTTTTGTGATGGAGGAGAGTATATCCTAAATTGCTCATTAATATGAGTTTATGGTACAGTACAAAACTCACACTTTTAATTTTGTAAGAAATGTTTGGAATCAGCTGTAATCCATTGCTAGACTTGATTTGGTTTTTGATGGGGGGGTGGGGAAAAAACCAAATGCAGAGGCTCTCCTAGTTCTGTGTTGGGCTTTAAAGTATAAACACCTGTCCTATCATCTCTCTCATATATCTGTATATATACACGCATTTATATTTATAAGAAATGTATTATTTGTTTGACTGATTGGTCTTTTTACATGTGGTAACCAGGAATAGCATGTATGCATCAGTCCATAGTTGGAATCATATCCCTTAGATCAGTCCTGTGAGCTAATATAAACACTATGGGTTCTATCCTAAAGCCTGAAAAGCTTGAAATGCAAAAGAAATGCTTTTTCCCTCTATTTCTGACTGGCTGAAAATCCACTTATTCCTTATTTATTTTGTGTAGGGGTCGGGGAGAGAGAAACCACAGGGATTCCAGAGAAATCATTTTATAAGTTGATGTATTTTAGCAGCAATTAGAGTAAGATTAAATATGTTCTTAACTGTATCTTTTCTCTGTACTGTGAAGATACCAGTGAAGCATCACTTTGCTGTGGCGTAAGTATTACTGTGTCCCATGAGCTAGAGCAGGGGGTACTGGGACAGCAGAATTTAGTGTAAAAAACCTTTTTTTTTTGTGCATGAGAACCTTTTAAAAGCATGACAAATAACTTGGGTTTAGAGCTGTTCTTTTTGCTTGGATTTGTGTCTGGATTCTTTCTCTGAGTTGGGCAGTTGATTTCTCATAGTTCTGTGGAATAATTACACTTTTGTAGGAACTTGGATGATCTCAAATTCCAAATCCTATCAGGAGCCACTTATGGGTGTGGTAAACTTAAGATGAGCCCACAGGTGCAGCAGAAGCAGGATTAATAGTGATTTAAACCAACCACAAGCTGAGCTCCAGGCAGCTGCAGAGTCAGGAATGTGCTGTCTTTCCTTGAACCTTTAACAAAAATCTCCAGACTCTGCCTGAGGAATGGGATTTAAAGTCTGATTGTCAATGGGGTACCTGAGGGTGAGCAAGCAGGCCAGGGGCTCCTCAGTTCCTGCAGATGTTTGGGCATTGGTGCCTCTGTTCCCTTGAGATGTCCCACTGGCAGATCCCAATCCTGAACTGCTGGGGCACCTTGGGGACACCTTGGGAAAGGCTCAGGTCCCCACACTCCATCCTGCAGAGACAGGGCTGAAATCCTGGGTGTCATTGCTGTCAGCTTCTCCCAGCCCCAGTCCACTGTCCCTGCAGTGCTCCCCTTTCTCTGCAGCCTGGGGCATGGACAGCAAAGCTTGTTTGGCAGTAGTGAGGTGCTGTTGGCTTGGATATTAGGGAAATTTTTTTAATTGGAAGAGTGGTCAGGCATTGGGAGAGGCTGCCCAGGGAGTTGGCAGAGTCACCATCAGGAACTGAGCACATGTGGCCCTTGGTGGTTCCGTGGCCGTGATGGGATGTGGCTGAAGGTTGATGATCTTGGAGCCTTTTCCAATCCTAATAATTCCATTATTCAGCCCAAACTTCACCTGCTTTTTATTTTCTTCATCACTGTTTATTTCCCTCTTTGCCATGCCCTACCTCTGTCCTGTAGTTTCCTTTTATAGGCTATTTATTTATTCTCTTGGAAACTTTGGGTATCATGATGAATTTTATTTCAGCTGCCAGGCTGTTAAGTTTAATCCAAACGTTTCTGTTGGTGCTTGAACTTGGATGGATTTGGGCAGTTTTATCCCTCCTCCCTCTTTCCATCCCTCCTTTCTCCATCAGCCAAGCAGAGGCCAAACCCTAATCCCAACCACCCCCACCCTGCAGACACAAAAACTAAAAAAAGAATTGGGGAAAAATAATTATTGGAGGATTTTGGTTGCTTCAAATTCATCGTCCTGTTTGCATAGTTTCATTTTCCTGGAATGTTTTCCTCAATGTCCATCCCAGCTGCTCCTCCTGTGGGGAAGCAGAAGGACTGAGTGGTTCAGAGAGCATGGAAAGGAGCTGGCACCAGGGGTGTGGCAGAGAGTTTTTAATTAATTTTAAAAATTAAAATATTTGGAGGCTCACTTGACTCCCAAAAACAAGATGACTCTTGCAAAGCATTTGGTTCTATCAGGAATGTCTCTGTGCTCCAAATCACAGAATATTAACGTGAGAAAATAATTTTAAATCAGTAATTTTTGATAAAAACTTGATTCATTCCATCTTTGAGTGGTGAACACCAGGGAAAAGTGAACAGCTGTAGGTTTGAGGATGTTGTGTCCTGATATCTGGAGTGTCCTCTCATGGATTTCATGGGTTAAAAATGTCTTTGTGTGTTTACATGTCTTAATTTTATCTTTTTATTTAAAAAACATCCTGCAGTTTTATAAAATACTGATGATTTTCTGAAGGAGCAGTTAACCCTCCAAGGCTAACTCTATATTTAATAGGTAGGGAGCTGTTTTGTCTTCTTACAATGTGTATTATAGCAAATCCCTGCGCATGAGCGACAGAGACTTCTCAACTCTTTAATATATCCAAGGTTTACAAATGGTAAAAATACTCCTATATGTACAGTAAGTAACAGCCTGCAAAATTTAGTCTAAAAACTCGTCTTTTTTTAGTCTTAGAAATGCAAAGACCTGTTGGAAGCTTGTATATTTTTACTACGTCCTGTTCGGCCCACAGCGACTCACACAACTGTGCTATGAATCCCTGAAAAATTGAGATTTCCAGTGGGAATTGCTGTCACAGCCTTAACTCTAGTGTTCTAAAAATGGTGCTGAAATACATTTTTGTGTGTGGATGTGGGTACCTGATCCGAGTCTGTGAGACTTCCAAGGCAAACCAAGCACTTGGAGTTACTACTCCTGGTAGTAACTGCAGCCACGCTGGGGAGCTGGCAAATGTGTAAATAGTTGGGAAATAATTCCACCAGTGGGAAATTAGGAGCAGTTCCTCGGTTTGGGGGTTTTCACTGGTGAGCACTGCGGATCTTCCTGGGTTTTGGGTCTGTGAGGAGCTGTTTGGGGGGGTGGGGGGTGAAATCCTGCCGGAATATTTGCAGGTAAAATCCAAATCCACCGTTTCTCTTCCTAAAATTCTTCCTCAGAGAGTGGTGGCTGCTTGGGTGTGTTCAGAACTCAGTGTCTGAGGATTATTTTTCTGTAGAAATATTAATTCAGGCTCTTCATTCCTCCATGAGTCATTAGAGCAGATTTCATGTAGAAATACCACTTGATGTCAGAGCAAAATTCACATGATTTAGGCTCTCCAGGTTGTGTTCTGGATTTAAAATACTCCAAAAATGCACAAAACTATTAGAATTATGTCTACTTTCTATATTATTTTTTTTTCAGGTGATATTTATGCCCATATCTTCACATCTGCTATCTCAGGTCCCTTTAATGAATACTTCAGGGATTTTGATGCCACATGTTGGCAGACCAAATGTAATATTTATATGCAATGAGCTGTTAGTTTTTTGTATTGTACAAATGTAAATTTGTAAAGATTTTTTTCTAGAGTTTTTTTGAAGTCACTGATGTAATCTAGGATGTTTCATTTTCCAGCTGTGGGATTGTCTTAATAAAAAAAAAAATAAAAAGAGAAACTCGTACTTTGGTTTTGCATTGCTTCCTGAGTAGCTGACACATTAAAAGGTTTAAAAAAAAAAAAAAAGTAGGTAAAATGGAGGTTGTAATGTAAAAAAAATTGCTTTTTGATGCAACTGGCTAATTTTATCGTTTTAATTGGAAGTTTTATAAACTGGATATAGAAACTTTATTTATAAATGAATAGAGAAGCTTTTGCACACTGTGAAGGTCTTGAGCAGGATGGGATGGAGACCCTCAGCCCAGTCACCATCTGATTTGGCTCCAAAAATCCCATTTTTCTGGGATAAAAGGGTAGAAGCAGCTAATGATTTCTTGGAAGAAAAAAAAAGGGGGAAAATGCCTAAAAGTGCTGTGAAATGGCTAAAAATGCCATGAAAGGGGAGGAGGAGGAGGCTCTGGGGGAGGTCCCTTGGCCACTGTGGGACAGGGGTGGGTTCAGGGGGTGATGGCTCCAGGGGAAGGTTGTACCTGTTACCTAAGGGATATTTCATGGGAAACAAGGAATTGTTCCTCTGCTCTTGCCCTTGTTAAATAGCAGTGATAACATTGTTTAAACAGGGATTTCGAAAAAAAGGGGGAAATGCCTAAAAGTGCTGTGAAATGGCTAAAAATGCCATGAAAGGGGAGGAGGAGGAGGAGGCTCTGGGCAAGGTCCCTCGGCCACTGTGGGACAGGGGTGGGTTCAGGGGGTGATGGCTCCAGGGGAAGGTTGTACCTGTTACCTAAGGGATATTTCATGGGAAACAAGGAATTGTTCCTCTGCTCTTGCCCTTGTTAAATAGCAGTGATAACATTGTTTAAACAGGGATTTTGGCGGTGGATGGGGCTGGGTTTCTGTAGAGCTGCCAGGGGGGCTTGGTGCTCAGCCAGGGGCAGGTGCTGACAATAAATACATGGAATAAACTCAGCAGGAATTTCTTCCTGGAAAGGGTGGCCAGGCATTGGAAAAGGCTGCTCAGGGAGGTGGTGGAGTCCTCACCCGTGGAGGTGTCCAAGGAAGGATGGAGGTGGCACTCAGTGCTCTGGGCTGGGGACAAGGTGGGCATCGGGCACAGGTTGGACTCGGTGGTCTGGGAGGCCTTTTCCAGCATTAATGGTTCTGGGATTCTGTCATTCTATTTTGACTTTTCCCCTCATTAATCTGCTGACTTATTTGACATTTCACTTTATTGCACTGATTCCAGTGGCATTTCCTCTCCAATGGGAATGAATATCTCCATTTCAACACAACACTCATCCTCCAAACCCCAGGCACAAAAGGGCTTTTTCTTCCTTTTTTCTTTCTTTTTTTTTTTTTTTCTTGATGGTTACAAAGAACAAAATTAAACTTGTTTTGCAGAGATGCTGGAGCCCCCCCCTTTATGTACATCCATCAGATGGCATTGGAGGGAAGGAATTCCACTCCCTTCAGAGCTGCTTGGTCTTTGCTAAACCTCCCTTGGCAGTCCCTCTGTCGAGATTATATTGATTTGATATTATATTGATATTATATCATAGCTGTTGTATACTTTATATCATGATGTTAAGATCATATGGGATAATGCACGTTATAAAATACATTATACAAAATACCAGAGAGGTAGAGAACAACTGTTTCTCCCATGCACTTTGGTAATGTGTTTGTAGAAGTACCTTTTTAAAGGTATTTTTTATAGACGTCTTAGCATTCAGCTGTGATTTTTATGCATTTCAGCAGCGAGTGGACTCAACACTGCCTTGCAGTGATGTGCGGGACAGCTGGGTCATCCCAACGCTCATTTCCAGCCCGGAGAACCCCAGGAGCGCCTTTTTGACTTCACCCCCACGATGGCTCAGGCGTGCAGGGCGCTGCCGGTGACATCGCGGGCACCGTGTGGCCCCGAAGCCTCCCCGAGCCGCAGAGCAGGGAGAGCTTTGCCAAGCCTTGCCTCCATCCCACCTGTCCAGTTCAACAGGAACGGCGCGGTCCGAGTTCGGGAGCGTTTGGACAGCGCCTCGGGCCAGGGTGGGATTTTGGGGGATGCTGCTGTGCAGGGCCAGGAGCTGAGCTCAGTGATCCCCGCGGGTCCCTGCCAGCCTGGCAGAGTCAGTGACTCTGTGTCGTTTGTTACATCCAGGAGCTGGCTTTGGGCACAGTGTGAGGCCGCTGGCAGTTTGGAGCCGTTTGGAAGGCCGAGGGTACCGGCTGGGCCAGCGCCTCCATGCCCCGTCTGACAAGACTTCGGGTGTCCTTGTTTCTGGGTGAATAAAAGCGTCTTTGTGCCGAGCCTCGGCGGATCAGGTGAGGAGCCGGAGCCCGTCCCGTGACGCAGGTGCGGGCGGTGCTGGCAGCGCTCCCGGCCCGGGCCTTTCTCCCGCTCTGCCCGGGCCGAGCCCTTCCCTCCGCCGGCGGTGGCCGGCCCGGGGCTGACGCAGGACCTGCCCTCCTCCATCAATATTTGCTCTGGTGCCAGCAGGGAAGGCTCGCAGCGCTCCCGCAGGAGCTCCAGCCTCACACGTCCCCGCAGACGGTGCCGGAGCCCCGCAGAGCATGAGGGACCGGCTGGCGGAGCTGCAGCAGCGAGTGGCGGCCGAGGGGGACCCGCACGACGACTCCCTGCGCTTCGACAACCCCGCGTTCGTCGGGGACGACGCCAGCCCCGTGGGCCGGGCGCTGCGGGAGGCGGCCGAGCTGTGGCGGGCGCTGGAGCGGCTGGAGCAGCTCTCGGAGAGCATCGACAGGACGCAGCAGTCGGTGCTGTGCTGCACCTCGGAGGAGAGCATCGCCCGCGAGAAGAGCGGCCTCGGAGCGGCCCGGGCCGCCTTCGCCCGCCAGGCCGCGGCCCTGCAGCCCCGGCTGGGAGCGCTGCCGGCGGCCCCGCTCGGGGGCTCGGGGCGAGCGGGGCCCCGCGTCCGCCAGACCCAGCTGTGGCTGCTGCTGCGCCGCTACGGCGCCGTCCTCGCCCGCCACTACGCCCGGGAGAGCCGCTACCGGCACCGGCTGAAGGAGCAGATCCAGAGGCAGGCGGAGCTGGCGGGCATCAACCTGGGCGCCCAGGACGTGGATCTGCTGGCCGAGAGCCCCCAGGGGCCTCGCATCGTCGGCCGCGACCTGGAGGAGCTGAAGGCCAAGCATCACCTGGGCCTGGCCCAGGCGCGGCAGCGGCAGCTGCTGGAGCTGGAGGCGCAGATGCTGGAGCTGCGCGGGCTGTTCGTGCAGCTGGAGGGGCTGCTGGCCCAGCAGCACGGCGCTGCCGACAGCGTGGAGCAGCACGTCCTGCGCACCCTGGACTACGCGGCGCAGACGGGCGGCGGCGTGAAGAGAGCCGCCAAGTACCAGCGGCCGTCGCGGCGCTCGGCCCTGCTGAGGGCGGCTCTCGGCCTCTGCTCCTGCTGCCCCTGCCTGCCCTGCCCCGGCCGCGGCCTGCGCTGAGCCGGGGCTGCGGGGGCATTGCAGCAGCGCTCGGGGATTCACCGGGCGAGAAACGGTGTCTGGTGGGAGGGAGAATGTCCTGTGCTCCTGGAACAGCGGGGCAGGAGACGTGGACACCTTGCATGATGGTGCAAGGACCATGTGTAGCTTGTAAAGTGGTGTAAGGGCCATGCACGCCTTCCTTGATGGCACAGAGACCATGCACGACTTGCTCAGGGATGCAGGGTCCATGCACACCTCACATGGCAGCATGGGGATCACACACAGCTTCCCTGACGGCACAGGGACCATGCACACCACTCCTGCTGGCACAGGGACCGTGCACACCATTCCTGATGGCACAGGGACCGTGCACACCACTCCTTATGGCACAGGGACCGTGCACACCACTCCTTATGGCACAGGGACTGTGCACATCACTCCTGAGGGCACAGGGACTGTGCACACCATTCCTGATGGCACAGGGACCGTGCACACCACTCCTGAGGGCACAGGGACTGTGCACACCACTCCTTATGGCACAGGGACCATGCACACCACTCCTTAGGGCACAGGGACCATGCACACCACTTCTGATGGCACAGGGACTGTGCACACCACTCCTGACGGCACAGGGACTGTGCACACCACTCCTGCTGGCACAGGGACTATGCACACCACACCACTCCTTAGGGCACAGGGACTGTGCACACCACTCCTGACGGTACAGGGACTGTGCACACCATTCCTGATGGCACAGGGACCATGCACACCTTGGATGGCAGCACAGGGACTGGTTGCACCTTGTACAGTGATGGAATAACCATTTACACCTCACCTGGAAGCACGAGGACCAGGAACCTCTTGCATGGTGCACAAGGACTGCCAGCACCTTTCCTGTTGGCACAGGGACCCTGCACACCTTGTGTGGAGCACGGGGACCAGGCACACCTTGTGCATTTATGTAAGGACAATGCACACCTTATATAATAATGTAAAGATCATGCACACCTTGCTCAATTGCACAAGGACCTTGCAAATCTTGATGGCTTCATGGGGACCATGCACCTCCATTGCAGCACCCAGCCAAGAAAAGCACTTTTAACACTCCAAAACCTGACTTCAGAACTGTCACATTTTTGGTTTTGTTACTGTTTCAAGGAGAGAGGGCAAAAAGCCTGTTGAAGTTTTTGGCAGGTCTGTGGTTACATGTGAAGGGACTCAATGGCTTGGTGCCCCCAAGGAGCAGCATGAAGTTTCCTCCACCACAGCCCAATCCTGATTCTTCTAACTTCCTCCAGTGTCTGCTTCCTTGGGGTTATTTGGTGCATTCCTGTTGCATTTTGGTCGTTGCTGGTTTGTCAGGCAGTGGGTCACCTTTGGGCTGGGTGCTCCTATGGCTTATCCCATGCTCTGACACCAGGAGAGGATTTGCATAATTGTTCTGGGAATCTGCAGGTTTTTACTTCATCCTGCACATTGCCAAGCTGGCCAATATTCCACACATGCTGGAAATGCTGGAAACTTTGAGTGGCCCTTTTATTTGGCCCCCATATCACCACCTGAATTTCCCAAAACCTCTCAAATTAAAGCCTGGGGCCTGGTTAAGTTTTTGGGGACCCTTTGTGGAAGGTCCCTCTGTGTCCTGGCAGTTCCTGGCAGCTCATCCCAGTGCTCCCAGCCACCCTTACATTTATTTTCATCTTCTGGCTGAGCTTTAATAAAACAATTTCTCAATAACCTCTTGAGTGTGGAGAGTTATTTCTTTGCAGCAGGGAGCCCAAAGCTAAGGAAGAGCAGAAATTGAATGACTTCTCAGTGTGTTGATTGAGTTAAATTCTTAGGAATGCAGAAAACTTAATTTTCAGGCTGATAAATTCATATTTTCTGTTGACCTGGAAGATCGCCACATCAGGAATGTCCATCCCTATAAGAGCTCTGGGAGCCAAGTTGAGTGGTTTCTGTTCCTGCCCTCTTCTTCCTTCTTTATTTTCCATTTGTGAGGTCTAAATGAATATTCCTTTTTCATTCAAATTTTGATGAATGGAAGTTCACCTTTATTTAATTTTCATTTAAAAAAACCCAAACCCACGACTTCCAGACCATTGGAAACACCCCATGCATCCCACATCCAACCCCACATTCACTGTGTGCCTGCAAGAGCCGCCTCCGGGGAAGCACTGAAGTTATTTACAGCCTCCCAGGATACAAAGAGAAGGGAAATAAACCTGCTGAGGTTGGGAGGTGGCAAATCTAAGCTCAATAAAACATATTTAACCTCCTTTCATGCCCCACTGTCACAGCTCCATGCAAACAACCTCCCTGGAGCCCTCTCGGGTGGCTGGGCAGCGTCTGGCCCGACTGGTTTTGCTGCTCAGGAGATCATTATCCATAAAACTCAGGGAAAAGGAGCAGAGCCTTCAGCCAGGACGTGTTCCCTGAGGATTTCATGGAGCACAGCTCCCCTGGAGCCCAGCACAGAGGGGATGATCCTGTGTTCGTGGGGCTTCAGCAGCCAGGAAATCTCCTGAGTGTGGGATCAGCAGGAGAATAACCCTGATTGTGTTCAGGGATCCGTGAGGAGTTAAAGGAGGAGGAAAAGAGGAGAAACTTCATGGAGTGGATCTTCCCATCAGTGGCTTCAGTGGTTAATGAGATTTTATGTATTTTTTTTTTCTGCTGCCTGATGGCCTTTAAATACTGGCCTCAGACAGGATCTAATTATTGCAGAGCAAAATAATTAATAATATTGTAATGCGGGCATGAACACCCAACAGGATGGGGAAGATTCCTTTCCCTTCTGACTCTGGACTCACCTGGAACACACTTAGGAATATTCCTGGAGGTGGTGACACCAAGGTGCAGAACCTGCTGTAACAATTCCAAGAATATCCACGAGAGAGCTGTTTTAATTATGTCACAAATGAGCATCAGAAATGTGAGAAGTTCACATTTAAAGGGAAAAATAAGAGAAAGCCAAAGTTAAAAATTCAAGCCCCTCAGCTCTGCTCTGTGCTCAAACTCATGGAAGGCACCGAAAGAGGAATTTTTGGTAAAATGTATTAAAAGCAGCTGGATGAAAAGCCCAAAGCCTTTGTAACTGTGCTGGCAGCACCTGCAAAGTCTTTCTGTTGAAAGAAGTGTCACTGAAAAGAAGTTTTTTTTAAGAACACAAAATCTTTTGCTGACATTTAGACAAGTAAATAATTCCAGAGCAAATTAATCACCCTGCAGAACTTGTTTTTAAGGTGAGGTGGGTTATCAGAGCTCAAGAGTTCCTGCTCAGGGACCCCGGGGGGGTTGTGAATTCCAGCTCAAACACTGAGCTTTGGTTCCTTCCATGCTGTCAGTCTTTGATGTCACAACAAAAACCCACAAACACAATAATTTCTTGTAAATACAGGTTTTTAAAAGCCTCCTGAATGCTGAAAAGGAACTCAGTTCCCTGAATTCTCTTGCATTTGAAGCATCTCTTTGGCCAAACCTCTGGGCATCCACTTTTATCAGCAAAATGGGGGCAGGAAGTTGAACCATGATTTCATTTTGTTGTTCTCCAGTTCCCCAGCACAAGAGGAAGGATAAATTCTTCATTCAAAATATCTAAATATTTTAATTCAATAGGAGATATTGAATGGATTATATTTGCATTTTCTTCATTGAAAACCATTCCTCAATACTTCCAGAAATTTTTCAAAAAGGGGTTTTTTTAGTTCTCAAATCACACTTGGTAATTTTATTCTGAATATGCTTAGGGTCAAATCAGAAATCCATTCTGCTGTGGGGGCTACCAAGTGATTGTCTTTCTTCAAAACACTTTTTACAGTTCCCTCCCCAACCCAGGAATGTGTCAGCAGTTTAAACTGACTTGATTTGTTTTCTCCCCAGTTTTTCCTGTATTTTGCGGTGAATCAACAACTCTATTCATAGAGCTCATCAAATATCTGCTGCTGCCTCTCCAAAAAGTACAGAGATCTAGCTGACAAGCCTTTCTGCAGGAGTAGGGATTTCTGCCAAGAAATTCAGGGGAGACACTGCTTGTGTTGGAAACCCATTTGTTTTAGCAACAAATTGAGTTCATTTTTGGTTTTTGCTTCAGCTGGATGTCTTTGGTGTCCCTGATCTGTGTGGGCAGCCTGGAGCAGGTCACATCTCAGTCTGAGATAATTTTTAAGGGGGTTTCACTACAGGCATGAACTAAATTGCGTTTTCCAGGGATAAAATACTACTGTTGGATTTCCCTGTCAGGGATGAAATTTTATGTCCATGTCTCTTCCTGCAGCCGACTCATACAAAATCTACCAGCAATTATTTAGGATCACAGAATCCCAGAATGGTTTGGTTTGGAAAAGGCCTTGAAGATAACCCAGCCCCACCCCCTGCAATGGGCAGCGACACCTTCCACTACCCCAGGATGCTCCAAGCCCCATCCAACCCAGCCTTGGACACTCCCAGGGATGGGGCAACCACAGCTTCTCTGGAAAGCCCATTCCAGGGCCTCCCCACCCTGACAGCCAGGAATTCCTTCCCATTATCCCAACTGACCTTGCCCTCTGGCAGAGGGAAGCCATTCCCCCTTGTCCTGTCACTCTCCAGCAGCTCAGACTGGAAATTCCTGTTTCCCGGAGCCTGAAGCCCTGTTTGCACAAATTTTTTTTTTTTTTTCCAAGCCGAGACTCAGATTTAGGGGCTGTTCCTGGATGGGAGGGCAGAGCTCTCATGATGGGAGAGAAAGGAGAGGGATTTGTGGCAGTATTTTATCCTCACCATGTTCCCATCACACCGTGGGAATGACAGATATGTCGCAGTCTGCCAGGATCCCACAGTGGCACTGCAGGATGAATCAAGGAGAGCATCTCAGGGATGATTTGGTGCCTAAGTGCTGTTTGCAAAGCTCCAAGTGAGATCCAGGGGGCAGCTGGATGTTGTCCCTGGCAATCTGCATTGCTGGAGCCTCAGGGATGAGTCACACCCAGGGATGGGACAGCGGTGACGTCCACGGAATGACTGCCCTGGCTTTGCCTGGAAACGGGGTCAGAGCCACCTGTGCACCCATGGTGATCAGCAAGGCTTTAAACAGCCCTAAATTCAAGCTCTGGTGCAATCCTCACTTCACAGGATGTTTTTAATCTGGTTTCACACAACATATCCACCCCTCTGGGCTCCGTGACCTGGGTCACTTCTGCTTCTCTAAAAAAGGGCTTTGTTTTAATGATTTTGTCAATCCATGTGCACCACAACATCTCCATGTTTGGTGAGTCTCGAGTCTTTGATAACCTTTCACTCGGAATACAACGTTTTTCAGGCTGGATTAACAAGAATTGACTGTTCAAGCCCAGCAAATGGGTCAAGCTGAACTTTGCTATATCAAATACACCTGAACGAGAGTTTTCCCTCCTGTTTGTAGTGGCACAGAGCCATTTGTGATGAGGAGCTGTTTTACAGCTCAAATGTTCTGTCTGGCTTGCAGGAGTCTGTCTCCAAGACAGATCCTGTGCCACTTGGTTTATGGGAGAGGGAGGCTCCAGGAAAGGCCCAGTATTTTTTATTCTTCACAAAATTACGGTGGCTGAGTGACATCATTTCCCTCATGTTCCTCAACAGTGAATCCTATTTCCCAAATATTAGCACAGCAATAAACCTGAGACCTGTAGAAAGCTTTGGAGCCACCAGCCAACAACGAGCAAACTGGCGGTGACTTCCAGATGGAATCGTGGGCAGAAAGCACCAAACAGGAGCAGCCAATGTCATAAATCACAATTACTAACTGGCATCATTATTTGGGCCACAAAGATCAATTTTTACTTGTCTTTATTTTTTAACAGAGATGTGAATCAAAGATGAAGTGGGAAAACTGGAAGAGTTGTTTCCAAGTGTGGTTTTCAAGAATGGTTTTCAAGAGCAATCCTCTTCCTGCTCTCTGGGTGACACGGTGGAAACCTTTGCTCCTTTTTGTCCCCAAGTCATATCCTTCAGAGGGTGGGTATTTCTGCATTTAATTTTGATGTTATGCAAATGGGAAGAGAAATGATGGTGTCAGTGCCTCTCTGAGGTGAGGGTACAAAAGCTTTCCATGCCTTTCCACACTAGGATGGCATAACTGCAATAAAACTCTGTTTTACTCACTGCTTTACACTCAGCTCAACTCTAAACCAGCTCCTTTTTAAATCATTTACTCATTTTCTTTTTATATGGAGCCTGACAGGCTTCAGAATAACTGAAGTGGAGAATATTAGGAAGAGAGGAGCAGGGAAGATAAACAATCTTGAGAGCAGTGTACAAATGCAGCTCGTTCAGTGCTGGAACGGGAACATTCAGGCACTTTTTCCAAAAGAAGCAATTAGCACTTTTAAAATAGCTGTATTATGTGGCTGCAAAAACTCCTTGTGTTCACTGCCATGAGGAATGGATGAGGTTTATTCACCACAACAAAAAGGATTTTATTGAAAACAGGGAACAGATAGGAGACCTGAAACCCAAACTTTTGTTGGAAGTTAGTGGCTGTATAATCCGAGTGGAGCAGGGAGCTGGGTTGGTTAAGGTGGGCAGCAAATATCCATTACTTTCATATAGGAATTTTTTGAAGTTTCCAAGGTTCCTGCCCCAGCATCCTCAGAGCTGAAATGTTTCTGATTTACTATTTCAATATAGAATGGCAGGATGGTTTGGGTTGGAAGGGGCCTTAAATCCCATCCTGTCCCATCCCCTGCCACAGGCAGGGACACCTTCCACTATCCCAGGGTGCTCCAAACCCCTTCCACCCTGGCCTTGGATGCTTCCAGGGATAGGGCAGCCACAGCTTCTCTGGGCAACCTGTGCCAGGGTCTCCCACCTCACAGGGAAGATTTGGTGCCTGAAAACCATCAGCAGCACAGGAAGACCATGAAATTCCTGACCCAGGTTGGGTTTGGATTCAGCTCTGTCCACAGCAGCTGCAGGAAACCCAGATCCCAGCCGGGGTGACTGAGGGACCGTGGGGCTCATCCAGTCCAGCATCCCAAGAGCCCAGGGCAGCTGGGGCTCTGCCCAGCCAAGTGTTAACAACCTTCAGGGATGGAGACCTCAGTCTCTGGGAAATCATCCCTCAGGGGAGTCTGTTAAAGAAATTTCTATTAAATTTGGTGGATATTGGGAAAACTGAAGTGCAGGTTGGCTGTAACTCGGGACCTGCAACACTTCCTCTAATTCTGCTCCATGTTCTTGAGTTTTAACCATGCTTTGTCAACATTCAGAAATGTAAATAGGGACTGGAGCAGATGTGCCTCAGTCTAGGATAGAAAATCAGTATTTTGTCCTTTTGTCTCCGAGCTGCTGAGGAAGCTCTGGGAGAGGATTGTGGACGTGACCCAGCAGATCTGCTCTGCTGTGGAACATGGGCCCTCTCTCTTGTGCTGCCTTGGAATAGAGTTTAAAAGAAATAATTCTTATTTCCATACTGAGTCATTGCTGGCACTTTGTTGAGCGAGTGAATTTCGTTTCAGCTGGTGGTGAATTGGGGACAGGTGCAGAGGATCAGCTTTTTGTTCTCCTGGCAGATGCAAGGAGGGGGGAAAGCAACATGGTTCTCCTCCATAAAGCAGCCACAGAATAATGGTAAATTAAGACTAAAGCATTTCTGATGAATAAAGACAGAAGCACAAAGTTCCAGAAGAAAATGTGATCCACAAAATACTGAAGTTTCCAAACTTGCAAAATATGAATTTGTTATAAAGCCAGATATTTATCATTTGTTTTAGTGGCTTTAAAACATCCCCTGGAATAATTTCAGTTGGAAATAACCCAGCTGGAGGAGCAGAAGGTGGGTGAAGTCACCCAGCCCAGGACATGCTGGTCCCAGGTAGGTGGGAGGTGTTACAACAGGTACAGACCTCAGAGCCTGACCTTGGACCCCCCCTTGGGTCCTGGCCACCACAGACATTTCTCACCAATTCACTGCAATCTGTTTTTTGCACTTATATCATTACTAAAAGTGGTTTGGGGTGACTTGGGCCTGTTGTTTTATTATTTAAATGATTCTTTCTCAGTTAGAAAAGGCTACAATAAAAGTCTTCAGCGATTTCAAAGCTCTATCTTGAGAAAAGTGATGTAATGAATAAAATTAGCTATGAAATACTTGATTAACTGATTAAATTTGGTTTTTAAACGCTGGCAAAGCTGCAGGATACTTTTCACTGTGGGGCAGTGAGCCCTCCTGGCTTTGGGGGCAGCCACTTTTGGGGCAGGCTGATGTACAAGCACAGGCTTTGGAGTGAAAGAAAACCCGAACAGTGATTTCGGCAGAGCTCCACCCCAGGGTCCACATCCTGCATCCATTTATCCTTCCAGGGATAAACTCTGAGCTGTAATTCCACCCCAGTTCGGCAGTCTCATAATTTATTTTTCATGGTTTCATGGTTTTCCCAGCCAGCGACAGCCGTGTCCCAGAGCTGCTGTCCCGAGCACAGGCAGCCCCAGAGATGCTGCTCAGGCTCCTCCAGCCCATCTGCCGCGGGTCCCAGGGATTTGTGCCTCCAGCAGGGAGGACACAAGGAATTATTTATGTGTGGATTCACACGGGAGGAGCCGGATCCCTGCGGAAAGCTCGGAATGCTCACTTAGACACAGTCCCGGGCTGCAGGAGGGCAGCGGCCGCCACGGGGGATGCGCAGGGGGGATGCTGCAGCCCAGCCTCTCCCGCTCCCCGTGCCCATGGCCCCGTGCCCGTGGGAGACACCCGGGCAGGCCTGAGGATGCGTTTTGGAGGAGGAAAATCGCCAGGGATCGGAAGGAAGCGATGCCCGTGGGTGGTTTGCGGGGAGGCGGCCGGCTCTGCTGGCACGGAGCGAAGGGCTGAGCTCCCGGCCCTGGAACTCGGCTGCACCATCCCTGTCCCACCCAGCGGTGCCCAGGGAGCTGGAGCCATCCCCGAGCCGGCAGCAGCCACACCCCGTGCCAATTAACACCATGCCGGTGGGTAATTAACCCGCGGGCATCCCGGCTCTGCCCCTGCCGCGGCCCAGAGCGGAGCCTCCCCCTGCTCACCCCGGACCGGCTCATTAGCCCCAGCCTAATTAATGCCTTGATGTGTACTAATGGCCGCACTAATTAAATGCTGCTGTTTATCATTAAATAATGAGGCTCATTAGCATAGGCGCTGGTGGCTGAGCCCAGGAAAGCCGGGAGTTCCCTGCTCCAGAACGGGATGATCCACGGCTTTCCCCCAGCACGTTAAAGCATTTTGGCTTGTTTAGCCAAAAAGAATTTTAAATCGGGAACATTTGAACAGGCTGTGGAGGGAAACATCCATCTGCTTGCTGGTTTGGGTCACTATTGATCCCTTCAGTGCTCCAGAGGCACCGGGAAAATCTGATATGGATCACGTTCCCAAAGGGAACATTTTTGCATGTGCACAAAGCTGAATTAATTACAAGAGTGCAGCCAGCACTGTGAGAAATCTCAGCTGGTTGTTTTGCTGGTGCACCACAGAACAATGTTTTTTGTGTCATTTCTGCACCATAATTCTCAAATTTCCTGAACTAAGCAGAATATTAAAGAGAAGAGTTTTAAAGACTCAAATCCACTGAAATATTCACAATATAAAATCTTAACACATCCCCAACACTAATTTAAAACATTCCAGCCATTGGGTAAAAATAAAAAACTGGGAAAAAAACCCCAAAACACACAGCAGGGCCGAAAATCCAACTTGTTTTCACCACTCAGTTGCAGATAACCCTGGTGAATCAGAGAGTCCTTTTAAATCCTCATTTTATATAATTTATTATCAGAGGGGCCAGCTGGGATCATTGTGGCTAAAGATTATCAACATTTCCATTACCATCACTTTATAGCTTGGCCATAAACATCCCTCAGAACTGGGATGGTCCAAGGCTTTGCTTAGGAAGAAATTTTTACCTTCAAAACTTCGAGTGTCTTAGGAACCATTAAGGAAGGCAAAAAGAAAATAAAAAGGTTAATTTTCCTCCTGGTAGATATTTTTTCCAGCCTTCATAACATGGACGTCTGGTTCTAATGGATACTGCTCCTTCTTTTTTGCTTGTTTACTTGGAAAATAGCTTTGTATCAGGAGCAAAACGGGACAAAAATGGGATTTTTTTTGGTGGTAGGTTTGTTTCTGGGATGGGGTTTGTGCTTGTGCTCATGTGGAAGGGCAGAGTTGGGATTTACCCTGGGTGTGATGTTTTCCCCTCTCCATTAACAATGGAAAAAAAAAGCCGGCATATAGTGCTGTGAAACTGCACTGAAAGAGGGAAAACTGGGAGTGATGAGAACTGGAGCAAATGCCCTTTTGCTGGATACAATGGGATCATTTTATTCATAAAATGGCAAATAATTTCCAAGCTGGAAAGCATTTTGCTTTTTTCTAGCAGGGAAACAATGGGCACAATTCATGCAGACACCAAGGAAAACACGTTTGGAGGCAGAGAGAGCTCCAGAGCTCCCTGTGAGTGTGGCAAATTCTCCTTTAATTCCACCTCCAGCCCCGGAGCTCCCTCAGGGATCATTCCGCACACGATGCCGTGCCCTGGATCAATAGGTTAAAGCTTCCTCATCACTTTGTACCACTGGGTCAAATAAAGCTTATTTTCAGCTCCAAACCACCTTTGTGCTGTGCTATCCGGGAGGGAGGAGCTCCCTGGGACCTCCTGGGTTTGACATTCTTTCCTGTTGGAGTGCCATCAGTGTTATCTCCATGTGAGCATCAGACAAGGGCTTTGACCCTCATCTATTTATTTCCCATTAGGGGAGCCCACTAAAGGAGATCAGAGGCCAACTCAAAGTGCACAAATCATTCCTCTTGCTACTGAGAGCCAGGAAAGTAAGAGAAAAGAATTTTATTCATCCCTTACCAAGCAATTCCAGGTCCTTGGGTGATCTATGTCAGGCTAATATTCAGGAAATATTCATCCACATTAACACATGGACAGTGCCAGAATGCCCAGAATGGTTTGTGAATATTTACATTTACATGCTTTAAAAAGTCCCATCCCAGCAGAACCAGGCACAGGACTGCAGCCTCAGCCCTGCAAGGTGGGAGCAGCCACATGGAGCTGAAGTGGGGACAGAAGTGCCACTCCTGAGAGTCAAACAGAAAATTCCCAGCTTTGGAAACACTCAGGAAAGCCTGGGGGCAGGCTGGCTGCTCCCACACCCAGAGCTCACTCCGAGTCCTGCCAGGCTGGAGCTCCTCCTGCTCCAGCCCATCTGTGGTGATTTTATCACCATAACTTCAAATGAGTTTTTGGATTTCTCCTGAATCAATCCCCAATTAATTACCTTGGCTGAACATTGTACAAAGGACCAATTTTTATCTCTTTCCCTGCCCATGTGACTGATTCACTGGTAATGGAAATCTTTGCCTTCAGGCAGAGGAACAATGGCAGCCAGGTCTTCTGCTGCCCATAAAAGCCAGAAAAACTCAGAGATATTGCTCTCTTTTTCCCATTTTCCATTTTTTATAGACATCTGCATCCAATCAATAGTAACAAATGTCTTCTCTAAGCTCCTTGTATATTTTTTAAAGGTCTGACTGGTGCAACTCCTGAAGGAAGCAATGGGGATATGGCTGTAAATGGGCAATTAGTGGGAAGCAACACTCATTTATGATTTTTTAATAATTTCTATGAAATGTTACGAGTCATTTTACTGAAACCTGCTTATTTGTCTTGCACTGACCTCACTAGAAACACTCATCTTGCTAAATTGACCAGCAAGCCACATTTATTGGAGTCATTTAAACTGGGAAATATCAAGTGACTTATAAAATGCAGAAGCTGGAGCAGAGGATTCACATTTGTAGAATCTCCTCTTTCTGCCACTGGTTAAACCCAGCCACTTCAATGGCAGCAGACTGTGAGTCATAATCCTGCAGGAAACAGAGAAAATCCATCCGAAGTCTGGAATATTTGTGGTGTTAGGAGGGACAGCACCAGGACTCAGCCACTGGAGGAGGAAGGCTGAGGATCCTCCAAGGGTCTCCAGCCTGCAGGACTTTTTCCACCAAGTGAAAGGAACTCACCTGCAGGATGGAGAATCTTTGTCTCCCCTGTTTTCCTGAGAGAAATCTGTCAGTTGTGCCATGCAGTGAATTTTATCAATTGATGAAGCCATTTTCCCTGGAGAACAAACCCTTCTCCCCACGCTGGGGATGAGCCCAGGAGATGGGCTGGGTTTTGATGGCACAGGAGCTTGTTTGGGTTTGCTCTTTCCTCCTCCCTCAGCTCTTCCTGGTTCTCCTTTCTCCTCCTGACTCATAAATAATGGAGCTGTACAGAAGAGCCAGAATCTACCCAGATCTTCTTACAAAAGGATTTATTCTCCACTGGAAAAAACAGCGTAATTGCAGTTCCATTTTATTATTTGATCTCTCTGTTGTTTATAGTGTAAATAAGGAAGACTGGGATTTGGGAGCTGCCTCCCAAAAACCTCCGTTAAAAAGGAAGTCAGGTTATTTTGCTTGGCTGCTATAAATACTTCATGAAAATGTCTACTCTGTCAAAGAGAATGTGAATTTGCTGAGTGTTGAAAGGAGCTGCAGAAATGCACATTAAAGATTCACAGCCCAGCCCAGGCTTCATTCAGGAGAGGCTTTCTCATGATTTTTTCAGTTGATGGGATGCTTCACAGACATGAGAATATTTGTATCTTCCTTTGACTAAAAAGCTGCTTTAAAGCACAGCTTGATGGTCTTATTCAAACAGAGACGACATTCAAAGCTGGTAATTAAGGACTCGGGGTTTTGGCCAAGGCATCACATCCCCACTGCTGAAATACTCAGTGCTTGGTGCTGGCACTGGCTCTGTCTCTTGGGTGAGGAGCAAACTCTGGATTTGAGCTCTGCAGGTCACCTCAGGTGCCTTGTGACAGGGCCACACTGAGATTCTCCATGTCCTCCTCACTGGATCCAAAATTAAATAGCCCAGAAATCACAGAATCCCAGGATTTTTGTATTGTTTTCCACTCCGTTGGTTGTGGGGATATGTGAGGTGAATCAGCCAAATGGTCCATGAGATTTTAACTTGAATTCCAGCTATTTTGTTTGGACAGAGCTTGGAGCAATCTGGGATAGTGGAAGGTGTCCCTGCCCATGGCAGGGAATGGAATGAGATGAGCTTCAAGGCTCCTTCCAACCCAAACCATTCTGGGACTCTGTGATTCTCTCTTGCATATTCCCCAGTGGATATTTTTCAGTTTTTCAGTAGCCAAGCCCAGCAAGTCCTGCACGTGTAACACAACACCTGCATATCCCAATTAAATCCTGAATCCTGTTTGTCATTGAATACTTGTCCAGAGCTGTATCTGAGTCTAACCTGCTGACTGTTTCTCCCTAACAAACCATGATTTATTTGAGTAGATCCTGCAATCCGTTTCTCAGGACCTCTCCCTGCAGTCATTTGGGCTGTTCTGTGTCTTACTGTGCTTCCATTCTTTTTGAAAGAAAATGAAATCTCCCACAAGGATTAGCATAATTTCTTGTGAGAGTGACTGTGCTAAAGCCATTGACTAACACAGTTTGCAAACCAGAATATTTTTCAGGGAGATGAGTTCCTTCTGGGCAGATATGCAAATGCAGTCTTCTTTTTATTCAAATATCTGAGGAATTATTTGTGGGAAATTAGTTTGTGATTGTTCCTGAATCAGTATAAAAAGCACTTGGACACTGCCTGCATATTAAGAGCAGTTATTTATAACACTTAATAACTCAACTCAGCAAAGGTCACAAGGGATAAATGGTGCTCCTGGATTCAGGCAAACATAATTCATTAAGGATTAACATCTGTCTGGTAATAGAAAAACACAAAGGAGCTACTTGGCCTTCACTAATTTCCCTAAGATCAACATCCTTTAGGGTTTGGGGATATTTTATCTATTTTCTGTGCAATACAGATCCAATGAGATATTGATTGGGATGCTCTAAGGTCAAGCCCTGGGTGTTTATGGAGCATCAGGGGTTGAAAGGTGATAAAGAACAAACCCTCAGCTCTGGCACTGCTAAAATTGGCAGCCTGAGGTAGTCCAGGATCCAGAAAAGGAAGGTGACCTCTTCCTAGGGTACTTCTGGGCTGAAACCCCCTCAGCAGGAGTTTTACCATTCCCCACACAGCTCAGGGTAATCAAAAGCAGCCCAGAAATGAGGAGAGCTCCCAAAAAGTGTGGAACCAACCAGGAGCAAACCAGGAGTGGAGCTGGAGTGGTGCCTCTGCCAAGGGTGCTCCTGCCCTGACACAGAGATCCACGAGCTCCTGGAGGGGAGGGAAAGGGTTTGGAGATGAGGTGAGCTGGTGCCAGGGTGACGCAGTTAAGTGAGATAAAACCTGCCAACAGGGAGCAGAAATGCTCCTTCTCCATAGGAAGCAAACCTCTAAATCCTCTGAGCAGTCACAGCCCCCAAAACCTGGGCAGGGAAACTGTTTTTAGGGGGAATGAAAGGATGGAAGCAGCAAAGACTGTTCTCCAGGTGTCCCACACTCCACAGTCCATGAAGTGAAATGTGACAATATAAAAATGTTTTCCATAATCACCACACTCTACCTTTGGCCACGTGGGCCCTGCAGAAAGCCTTATCCAGGGAAATTCTGTAAGCAAGATCCATCTCCTCTCACTTCATCCAGCCCTGGGGCCCTGAGGACTGCCCTGAGCAGCAGCACTCCTGCTTTCCTCTGTCACCAACTTCCCCACACCTGGGAGATTTCATCTGACCAGCAAGAAAAAGCAGATTTCTTGTGGAATTGACAACATCCCATTAAAATTCAGCTGGAGACATCTCCTGCTTTGGTGGCAGCACATCCCTTTGGGCATCTGTCTTGTAGGTCAGACATCCTGAGGTACCACTGAAGAACCAGAACTTTATTACTACAGAGAAGAAGAGATAAAAGGGATATAATAATTACAGGCTGAGCAGAGGGGAAGAATGTTATTAGTGGCTCCAACGACCTGTCTGCCCGAGGCATTGGAAGTCCACCAAAATAAACAATTGGTCTGGGAGATGTGAGTAAATAGATAATGCAAAATGTATGTTCTTTGGGTTTCTTTGTATTTAATGAATGCAGTGACTCCACGAACAGGTTGTGTCAGACACGGTGTCCAGCAGAACACGTCAGCTGAGCTGCTCTGACAAAAACCAGGTCACAAAGGGTGATCCACTCAAAACTGCAAAGACACTTCTCCGTGCACCACCAGGACACGTGGTCCTGCGAGAGACCTGACATTGCAGCAGAAAGTTCTGCAGCTGTTTGGAAGGTGAATTGTGCTTTCCTGCTGAAATGGAGAGGGCTCAGCGTGGCAGAGCACTGGGTTGTGGAGCCTCAATCCTGCTGGGGCCGTGTGTGGTGGCAGGAGTGATGGTCACCTGTGGAGGGAGGCAAATTTTTGTGAGGGCACAACACTGAGGAGTTCCAGCTCAGGTTTGCTCCACAACGATTCCATCCATGGGAAGTTTGGTCCAGCCTCAGGATTAGGCTTCCAATCTTTGTATTTAAGCTACAAAGTGAAAGATGTCCCCAGCCATGGTTTGGAACAGGATGAGTTTGAGGTCCCTTCCATCCCAAACCATTCTGTGATTCTACAAAAATGATGAAAACCCCGAATTTCTAGTCATCAGGCAAAAAACTTCTCCTCAGGTGTGGCAAAATTCCACCGGCAACCACCAGCTCCGTTCCGAGCCAGCCCATCCTCCGGGAAAGGGAGCGGGGCTGGTGCCCAGCATCCCGCCCCGGTCACCATGGCAACGGGATGCACAGGACAGCGAGCAGAAACCCTTCGGAAACCTCTGGAGCTCAAGAGGAATCTGAATAATTACCACCCCAGCCTCTGGTGTCTCCAGGGACGGCTGTGCAGGAGCAGGTGACGCAGGCTCTGATGTCACCGTCGGAATCCGGCGGCTGGCGGTGGCAGCGGTGTCACCGAGAGAATGCCGACAGCCGGGGGAGGCTGGCTCTGCGGGGGGACCCGGGGCGCTGTGAATGCTGACAGCGCCCGGAGAGCCCGTGCTCGGCATGGCAATGACGGCCCGAGGCAGCGAGCGGGCGAGGGAGAGCGATAATTGTGATATCAGAGGGAAAATAAAGGGATCGGCTGCCGGGAAATGCGGCTCATCCGCATGGCAGGGCTTTGTCTTTGTGGCCAAGGGTGGGATGAGAGGGACACGTGGAGGTGCAGGTGATCTGTCACTGCCAGGATCAGTCCGGGCTGTTGGTGTTTGGGATGGTTTTTGCTTGGGAGATGGAACAAAGCCATACTATTTCCCCTGCTGGCGCCAGTGTCCTACCTCGCACCTTCTCCAGTCATTCCATAGAATCCCAGGGTGGTTTGGGTGGGAAGGGACCTTAGGGATCACCAATTCCAGCCCCGGCCATGGCAGGGACAGCTCCACTAGCCCAGGCTGCTCCAGCCTCCCTGGGACACTTCAGGGATGGGGCAGCCCCAGCTGCTCTGGGAAATCCATTCCAGGGCCTCCCCACCTTCACATGGAGGAATTTCCTCCTAATATCTGATCTAAACCTGCTCCCCTTCAGCCCAAAATGATTTTCAAATCACATCTGCCCAGCTGCACGAGGAGCAACTCATTGAGCACTGTGAGTGGCACACAGGAATCTTCTCCACTGCCATTGTAAAAAAAAAAAAAATTAATTCAAGTCTCAGATTTTCAGAGCAGAAAACTTTAATTGGAACAAGGGTCACAAGCACGGGGTCTTTCTGCAGTGGTTCTGAGCATCAATAACAATTAATTTCTAAAGCTCATTACGTGGGTTATTTGTGCAATGAGCTCAGGCAGCGTTTGAGTCACTGCAGCTGTTCCAGGTGGGAGCAGCTGAATCTCAGGTGAGGGATGATCTGTGCACAAAATCAGAGCCCTCCTGACCTCAGAGAGGGGTCTGACCCTCACCCAGGGGCTGCTGTGTCAGCACTGCACAGGGGATTTCAGGGAACATCACAGCTTGAATTCCTGCAGGGAGGAAGCAGCAAAGACCAGGAAAATCAGGGCAGCAGCCACGTTTAGGGGAATCCCAAAGACAAGCAAAAGGGCATTTTGGCCATCAGGGGGAACTTCTTGCCCAGCCTAGGCTGAAGAATTTCAGCTGCTCCTCCAGGATCAGCAGCAGCTGTGTTTTTTTTAAGCAAGCTAAAAAGTGCAGGCTGCTCTCTGCCCACTTCATAATGCTCAGCTGGGAAATCCCAAGGATGTGGAGCAGAAATAATTGGATATAAAATGACAAAGTGGCATTATTATATATCATAGACTTTCTGCTGAATCAATACATGTCAGGAAGCATTTTGCTGCCTCCAGCTATCAGCAAAGAAAGTTCTCCATGGCAGCGTCCTAAGTTTAGTGCTTTCTTTTCTCCTGCACACTCTGCACCTGTGAAGGAGCCCATGCCTGGGACAGGGAGACCAAGGAGGGAGCAGTTTGTTACAGAGCCACCTCAGAGGCAGGCAATAATCCCCTAATGTGATTTACCCTAGCTAAATTTACCCTTCCTCACCTACAAAGTATTCACTCAGCTTTTTTCCCCTCACAGAAAATCAAGAGAAATGCTTCCAAGTGTTTGGGTGAATCAGATGGATGAGCAGGTAGGTTAAAATCAGGATTTTTGACCCACATTATGAGGATGTGTTCTGAGCAGGCACCCAGGAAAGCCATCAGTCTCCTCTCCTCAGTAGATTTCCACCCTGAGTGGAAATTGTTTTGCTTAAGACAGCCCCATCCTTCCCCAGAGCTCCTCTCCATGCTGTGCTTTCCACCCAGCCCCTCGGAGCAGCAGGGCAGGGCAGGAGCTTTTTGCACACCTGTGACACCCTCGGGAGCTCTGACAAACCTGAGCATCCTCCACTCTGCTGACACCAGTCCAGGGCAGCAATTCCTTTAAAGGCTGGTCCAAGCCCCTAAGCACAGCCCAAACCATGTGGGCACAGCTGGAATCAGGTGACAAAACATCCGAGCAGGCAGCACTGCTGCTGCACAGCTCCCAGAAAATTCCCTCTCCCTGCTCCTGAACACCCCCTGGAGCAGCCCTGCCCCTTTCTCTGCTCCTTCTCCCCACAGAGAGCTCCCAGCACCAGCAGCCCCGGGGATCCAGCTCATTAGAGCAGATAAAAACCACTCCAGCCTTATCAATGCCACAGCAAATAACCAGAAATAAATTTCTTTTTTTAGTTTTTTCACTGCCTCAAACATAACCTCAGCTCCCGTGAGCAAAGGTCCCTCACCGAGCAAGCCCAGAGCTGGAGCACCCAGAGTGTTGCTCGACAGGTTCAGGTAAATGACCTGCCTGCTAATTAACAGCTAATTATGTCCTGCAAGAAATTGCTACCAGATGTTCTGAGTAAATAACAGGAGAGGCTGGGCTAGTCCTGTCCCTTCTCCCAGCCCTGGCAAAGGGAGCTCTTGTAAGGGTCTCTGGAAGTTCTTTACCTTCAATTGTATGCAAACTGTAATTATTGCATTAAAGTTTTGTTGTTTGTGCCTCGGGTGCAGTGCTGTCTCCTGGCTGGCTCTGCAGGCAAATGTCCTTTTCTCTTTTGCTCTGCCATTCTTTTATTTGAGAAAATCTAACTCGGGTGTTTCTGTCTTCCTGAAAAACAAACCAAGGAATCTGCAAAAAGCTTTTGGGAATGCTTAACCCTGGTCCCTGGTTACCTGCCAGGGGCTGAGGCTGGGGCAGGAAAGCCCCTGGGACCCCACCTGCCATGGGGTGGTTAAAACACCTCTGTGTTCCAGGTGGGTCAAAATTCCAATTCCAGCTCTAAATGGGCAGAAATGCTCCTTCTCCATAGGAAGCAAACCTCTAAATCCTCTGAGCAGTCACAGCCCCCAAAACCTGGGCAGGGAAACTGTTTCTAGGGGGAATTAAAGGATGGAAGAAACAGCAAATACCCCTCAAGTGATGAAAGAGACCCAAATTATTCTTGCCTGCAGAGGTGATCTGGGGCCATCACGTGCCCCTGGCAGCTCCTGTTCCAGTCCCACCATTGGAAATTAACTATTTCTGGCCAAACAGCCAGAATCTGGCTGTTGCAGACGTTCAGTTGTGGATGTGGGATTGTGTCTGTTCTCCTGTTTGGGCACTGAGGAAGTGGGACAGGGCTGAGCTATTCTGGGGTGAAAGGATGGAAATTCCCCCAACACACAATTCCTGTGCTCTCCTTTACTCCCCTGGGATGGAAGTCCACTGCATTCTTTTCATTTCCCCCTCATCACAAATAACTTAATATGGTGAGTGCAGGATTTTCTCCCTATAAAATGTGTGTGTTAACCCAACTATAAAAAGTTTGTAGGATTTGATGTTCCTGAAAATATGCAGAGGTGGGAAAGGGGGGGTGGGGAAAAAAATCCCCAATGTTCATAGCTCAGGTGGGAGAGTTGGGTTTGGCTGGGAAGGAAACCTTGGATGAACTCAGAGGGCCGGGGGAGGAGGAGGGGTGGGAGAGGCCTCCTGGGTGCCATTCAGGATCCCTCTCTGTGTATTTTGCTGCCCACATCCCCTTAAATGCCAAAGCAGAGTCTCCAGAACCACGTGCCAAGTCAATGAGAACACATTGATCTGTCCCAGCCCACCTGGAAATGTGCCCTGGGATGACCCAGGGCCCCCAGGCACTGCAAACTCACCTTGTGCAGGGTTTGACACCCAGGGGGGATTGCTCATTCCAGTGTTTTGTCTCTGCTCCCACGATGTGCACAGCAATCTCCCATTATTGTGTTCATTTATCAATATTACATTATTGTGTTCATTTATCTGTGACATTTTAGCAGAGCTCTTGCAGATGTCTCTGAGCAGCATTCACGATGATGATAGTTTCGTTTCCTCCTCTTCAGAGTGAATTTTTCCACACCTCATAGAGCTGGGAAGGCTCGTTTTAGGAAAAATCTCATCTTTTCCATCACCCAGTGTAGATTCATACTTTTCTTCAATCTCAAATCCCCCCCTGACTGTGGCAGCTTGGGCAGGGAGGAACCAGACCTGGGGACACTCTCAGGATTCTCTTCCAGGTTTGGCACCAATTTGTGTCCCTGCTTGCAGGGCCATGGTGAGATCCCAGCACCCACAGCAGCCAGGACCAGGTTTAATCATTAATTAATAAGGCCCCTCCTTCCCACCTCTAAAAGTAATTCTTGTTGAGACTTCAAATGGGTAATTGACTGCAGCCAGCAAAGCTCCTCTGATGCAAAACAAGCTGCAGGATTTAAATCAATATCATGCAATTCCCCGTTTTTATCTCAATAAGGTGAGCCCCCAAGGAGAGGGGAGGTAGCCCTGGAGGGGATAGAAATGGTGTTGCCTTGCCAAACCTTCCTGCCTTACCCAGTGGGTAAATTCTGATCCCAATAAAGCTGCTGGGGGAATATTTATTTCCTTGGTCACACAATTTTACTCCCTCAGTGAATGTTTGTGCTGCCTTGGTCTAGCCAGGGGTTGGATGAAGAGTTTTGCATTGGTCACTGGAGTTCCATTTCCAGGCATTTCTCCAGTCCCTGTGCTGTTACAGGAGGTTGCACTGGGCTCTGTTTTGGGGAATGGAGGGTTTATGAAGGAAGGAATTGTTCCCTGAGAGGGTGGGGAGGCCCTGGAATGGATTTCCCAGAGAAGCTGTGGCTGCCCCATCCCTGGCAGTGTCCTGGGCCAGGTTGGACGGGGCTTGGAACAACCTGGGATGGGGAAGGTGTCCCTGTTCATGGCAGGGGGTGGGATGGGATGATCTTGAACATCTCTTCCCACCCAAACCACCCTGTGATCCCACCTTTTATTTTGCATTGTGCATAAAATCATAAAATTTAAATTTGCTCGGTAGGGAAGCCGCTCAGGCACTTCCCGCTTGTGGCACTTCACCCCTGGCTCCCCTCACAGCTGCCACCAGCCCAGACAGCTCAGTCAGAAGTTTCCAGCTGGGATTTGTCCCTTGCCAGCCCTCCAGGGCTGCCCAGCCCAGCAGCTCCAGCAGCAGCCCAGTTATGCAATGGTTCCGTGGCCCTTCCCTGCGTCAGGCGAGGGCTGGGCAAGTGCAGGGAGCTCGAGCTCTGCCAGGGAGTGTCCCTACTTCTGGCTGGTGCTGCTGAGCCTCTGCCCTGCTCTGTGTGGGCTGGAGGGGACAGAAAAACACTCACACGGTGATTGGAGAGATTTTGCCTTGAATGGGGACGTGCAAAATCCCTGATTTGGGTGGGGATGGGATCAGTGTGCTGCCCTGCCCTTGAAGAGAGGGAGGAGGTTCTTGTGCCTCTTCCAACCCAGAAAAACCCCTGACTCATCCATGGCTCACCTACACACCACAGCCCAGGTCTGAATGGAATTCTCAGGATCCTCAAAGTCCATTAAACCCAGCAGAGCTCCTCCTGGTCAGGGAAAGCAGGCTGGAGTTTGTCTTTCCATGCATTAACATCACATGCCAGAAACGTGGAGCTGGGTGTCCTCGCCTGACCCTGAGATGGATCCAAAGATCAATAAGATTTCAGTTTACATCATTTATCTGTAATTTCAGATGCCTTTAAGCAGCAAATTTACTAAATCCTTTATTATTCTGACTTAACCAGAAAGCAGCAATCATTTCTTCTCTCAGAGTGGGAGCATGGAGATATTTGCTCTTAAATTCAGTGCCCGGTGTGGGTTTGTTCCCAAACTCTGTTCTCAGTGGCTGAGCATCCCAAATATTTACCAAGCTACAGAAGACATGGTGGGAAAGGCCAATTTCATTTATTTAGCCTAAACCCCTGGGCAACACAAATGCTGGGCTGCCCTGGTGCCATTTAAATATTTATATAGAGCCATCAGCTGACTGACCTGCTCCCTTCTTTATTAAACAGATCCTCTGGATAAATGAACGAGGCTTCTGCCACTTCCACTGGGATGTACTCAGTTGGGATTTAGCCAAATCCCACAGTTTGCTGTGACTTGGGGCTGGCATTCTCTTTTGCCATAAGTAATCCCCTGATGATGAACTTTTCTCCCAGTCTGATGGATCACTGTTCCAGCAAGTGTTTCCCTTCAGGATGAGAGCCCACACTCCTCCACTCCCTGTGCTGATTTAATCAGACTTTTGGGAAGAGGAAAATTCAGAATGTCTTAGCCTTCATTATATTGTAATTGATTTCTTTTATAGCTTTTCTGATTGGTTTTGAGTTGGTTTTTTAACTACCCTTCCCCTCAGTCATTTTTTACCTCTGTCTGCAGGAACCTGTCACGTCCTGCAGCCTCTGCCCTCGCTCATTTTTCACTCAGCTCCTGGCTCTGGCTGCAGGATCTCTCCAATTCCGGGTCATTAATCACCTGCCAGGACCCGAGCTGGCATCTCCACAACAAACCCATAACAAACCTCCTGTCAGCAGAGCTCGCCATTCATGGCTGGGGTTATTTTTCCTTCATGTGCTCCATTATGAATTAATTTATTATGTTATATCCTCACGCCCTGACAGGCAGTGGGTGTCGATTTCCAGGGGTGACGCAGGAGGGTTTGTTCCTGGTTTGTTCCCATGTGCTGCTCCTGCTCCTGACAAAGCCCTGGCGTGGATGTTCCACAGAACCTCCTCTTCCATGAATCCGTGAATCCATGAATCCATGAATCCGTGAATCCGTGAATCCGTGAATCCATGAATCCACGAGGGGTGTGCTGGTGGAATTTTCACCCCTCGGCACAACCTGTTTCAGCCTCAGCTCATCTTCTTCACCTCCTCAAGAATTTTCCACCATGTGGAGATGCTTGAAATCCTCCTTAGGTCAAGTTTTCCTTAATTTGTGAGGAAAAAGTCCTCTGCTCTTCACCTGGGGTTTTATATTTGTGTAGCTGTCCTTTGGGCTTTTGGCTGCAGTTGGTTTTATTTAAAAAGAAAAAAAAAGTTTGGTTTATGTTTCAAAACCCAATCAAAAATAATATAACAGTTGCAAACTGTTTTAAATGCATTTGATGTAAAATAATATTTAAAAAAAAAAGAGAGAAGAGAGCAGAGCTGCCTTCCACGAGCCCCCACACCCCCCTGGGCAGGGGTCACCTCCTCTGCCCTCACCCCAGCACTGGCAGCACCTTCTGCACTTTTGGGGTTGACCATGGGGAGCACTGGGACACCCCAAAGCTGTTTGCCTTGGTAATGCTGGTTTAGCATTCCAAGATCCAGTTGGATTTCAAGCATCATTTCCCAGCTGGGCAATGGACTCTACCCTGAAAATGCTCAGAAAATTACTGAGTGCCCACCCCTGCGTTCATTACAGAGCCAGGAGCTGGAAAAAGCCACTTTGTAACCTTCCCAAGCAGGATTTGGGCAGAACCAAAAAAAGGTACCTGTAATGAACCTGCACTGAGCTGGGCTGCAGCTCAGCCACGTCATCAGCACAGGAACCAGTTCTATTTCATTAATTTTGCAGAAAATATATGGGAGCTTCTGCCTAATGAATACTAATAGACCCTTTAAAGCTCATTTACCAAATCCTTACAATTAATGGACAATGGGAGGCATCACTTACAGAGCACATCTGAGCAGCCCCAAAATATTCTATTTGTTTGTCCCAATAATTGCAAAATAAAATACATTGATTGCTCCATATTTATGAATTCAAGAGCTATTTGTGTCTGCGCTCTGTGTAATGAAGGTTATAAAAGCATCTTAATGCAAAGTACAAGGAAAACTTGAAAACTGCATGAAATTTGGGAAATAAGACCTTGTGAGTCAGTCATTTACTCATGTTCTCTCCCACCAAAGCACAGGGAGGATGATGCAAACAGGATGTGGGAGGATTTGTGGATATTTATGAGCAGGTGCTCTTCAGCTGGAGTCAGGTTTGAACTAATTGGCACCTGAGGCAGAGGCTGCCAGGGGATTTCGGTGGGAGCAGGAATTCTGCTGCAGAGTGTCCTTGGATCTACAGCAGGATCTGTCACTCCAGGCTCAGCACTGAGTAGCACATGGAATCCCAGCATGGTTTGGTTGGAAAGGACCTTAAAGCTCATCCAGTTCCACCCCATCCCATCCCCTGCCACAGGCAGGGACACTTCCACCATCCCAGGCTGCTCCAAGCCCCATCCAGCCTGGCCTTGGACACTTCCAGGGATCCAGGGGCAGCCACAGCCTTTCTGGGAAATCCATTCCAGGGCCTCCCCACCCTACAGGAGGAGTTTCTTCCCAATTCCATCCCACCTAGCCCTGCCCTCTGGCCTTGGGAAGCCATTCCTGCCCCATTCCCCTCTGGCCAAGGAGAGCAGTGACACTGCCCAGGCTCTGCTGGTGTGTTGCAGCCTTTCACCCCCACCTTCCATGAAGTTTTCCCAACAGGAATCTGGGAGAGGAGCCCAAACCCACTCTGCTGACTGAGGGGGCAGTGCCCAACCTCTGGTCCCACTGCCTTTCCCAGAGCTGGGATAGAAAAGGATGGGGTGGGTGCAGGAATTTGGGCCCTCCAAACCTTGCAGTAAAGGATCTCCAGTCAAGAGCCACCTGCTTCCTTTTATTTCGAGTCTGGAGTAATTTCATGTCGAATTGTCTCTGCAAAGACACGTCATTTTGCCAGGTGTTTTTCTGTTTCAGAGCAAAAAGCAGCTGCAGCAGAGGGCAGGCAGAGGGTCCTCAGGAGCTCCAGTGGCTGTAAAGGAATGTCAGAGGTGCAGGCATGGCTGGGGCCAGGGATTTTCCACAAGGGATAAATAGAAGCATCCCCAAAAGGGGAAAAAACTCCCATTGCATTTTAAACCACGGAGCTGAACCCCAGCAAAACAGTCCCCAGCTGCACTGCTTGTCTTTGCTGAAGAACATCCAGCAGGCCCTTGGGCTTCTTCTCAGGGCTCTGGGCACAGCTCCACCACATCCATCTCCCTGTGGTTTCCATATTCCCTGGTTAAACCTGCTGGATCTGTTGGCTATCACCTGCTAACGAGCCCATCCATCTCTCCCAGGCAGGGGAACCAGACTCATGTGGTTCTCAGTGGCTCTTTTGTGATTTTTATTATTTTTTAAACCGATTTCTCCAAATCCACAAGTGCTGTTTTCAGTTTTCATCTTTAACGTGCCCATCCATCCCTCCTCTTGCTTCCCCTTATTCAGAAACCACCACCTGCAGCTCTGGGGAGGGATCAGCCTCTCAAAACACACTGATCACCCCCAAAATGCTGCCAGCCCCAGCCAGGGGTGGTGGCAGCACCTCTTTGGAGCAGCTGGATGCTGATGATCAGCCCCAGACCCCCCAGCCCATCCATCAGGGCTGTTCCTGGGGGAAGCAGCTCTGTGAGGCTGCACAGCCAACCTGTGTAGCTTTCAGGACAGGAATTTAATAATTCAGTGGGGGTTTTTTCTTCCAAGCATCATTTATTAGCTCTTTACAGAGCTGTTTGCTGCTCAGTCAGAAACTAAAGCAAATATTCTTTGTGAGTGTGTGGCTCTGATGCTGTTAAACTTCACAAAACCTCATCAGCAGTGATTTGGCCCCAGGTATGAACAACTGAGGAGGTAAACAGCAGCGTTTTCCTGCTTGCCTGTGGATCTTAGGAGCCTGGCAGGCTCTTGTTGCAGCAGATCCTGGCTCTTGGACATGGTCACATTCCCCATGGCACCAGTGGCTTGTGCCAGGCAATGAATGATTTGGACACCCACCAAAATCTCCTCTGAGTCATTCTGAAACCTTAAAGTGCTGATCAGCATTGCTGGGGATGACAGGAAGCCCTGGGAAAGAGGGAGGAAAGCTTTCACTTTGCTCTTTTTTTTTTTTTTTTTTTAATAATTACCTTTTATTGAATGAATTCTTTTGCTTGAGTGGATTCTGAGGTGGGAGTGCTGCTAAGTCCCACACACGGCGAGGGCACCACAAACGTTTGAGCGATAAATCAGACTGAATTCATCAGCAGTTCCTTGCTCTCCAAATAGTCCTTTTTTTAGCCAGTGCAGGACTGGGATTAGCCACCAAACCTGCCCTGGGAGGAGTGGCAGAAAGCTGTGGCACTTCACCCTGGTCGTGTCCCACCCCGAGGTGTGGAGCCCGGTCATTCCCATGGAAACATCGGCAGCGCAGCCCGGGGAAGGGACACGGCCGTGGTTCAGTGGCTCTGACACTAATGATATAATTAGCTGTGTTAAAAGTCACGTCTGGGAGCAGCCACTTTGTTTCCAGGGTGACTGAAGTGCCATAAATGACGCTGTCCAGCGGTGTTTCCATAGAGCTGCAGTCCTGACAGGGTGGGACACGGGGCAGGACACGGACACGGCCACAGGATCCATTCTGCCTCCCAGACTGGCCAAGCTGAGACCACCCAGCCCCACCCAGACCCAGGGAGCCATTGGTTTTATTTAAAAAGAAAAAAAACCTTTGGTTTATGTTTCAAAACCCAACAACAACAAAAAAAATTAATACAAGAGTTCCAGGCTGGGATCCTTCTTCCCTGGCTGCCCGCAGGTGTTGAGCACCCCTTGTTTGTACATTCACAGAAGCACAGATTGGTTTTACCTAAACCACTCTCTCCCAGAAATCTTCCTTAGTTTTTGTCCTAGAACGTGTTTTCTTGTTATGTTACTTAGAAACAATGTGGAAACAATGCCATTTCAGTTCAGGAAAGCACCTAAATGTACCCAGGGCCCTGTCTCGGTGAAATCACACCTTGGATAAAAACACTTGTGACACTTTATTTTCCTGCAAGAAGAGTTGAGAAATTCATTGACTGGATACAGTATTTCAATGCTTCCCAACCCAAATGTTTGTAATGTCCCACAACTGAGTGTTTGGGATGGAATTTTGGGTTTAATCAATTTTAAGGACGTGTGATGACTTGTGGGTACTCTAGCATGGGGAGGTCACAGCTTTTCTCCTGATTTGGGGTAAATCAGCCGTTTGAGGCTGGTGCTGAATCCAGATCCGTGCTTGGGCAATGCCATTCCCTGGGAACAGCCAGGGATAAGCAGGCAGGACAATATGAAGGAATCTATTCCAACATCCATTTGGATCCTTAAGCCAGAACCACGAGCTGCAATTCCAGCCCATTGTCTGGAAAATGTCAGGAGCTGAGAGAATGCTGGAGGAAGAAATTGTTGGCGTGAATGGTGAGAGCACTGCGGGGTCTCATCCTCTGGAGCTGAGAATTGTCATCCTCCTGCTGCTCCAAGGGGAAAACAGGAGGGCAAAGCCAGCCCTGGGCAGCTCCTGGGACGTGGAAACGCCTCTGGGTTTGTGTGTGCAGAAATCCAGGAACATACGGGCAGCATCCTGTCCCTGTCTGTCCCAGCAGCAAACAGGAGGAGTGTGAATAAACTCCTGTCAACAACAGGAGGGGAATATTTACAGGAAAATGAAATAGAGGATGGGGGAAAGGGGCTCCTGTTGGAGGGTGGGCTTGGGAGGGAGTGGGGCTGCATGGTGGAGGGGTTTGCTGTTCCCATGCACCCAGACAGGAGGAAAATGAAATAAAAATGACATGAACCTGGGGATGCACCAGCAGACAATGCCCATAAACATCCATGATCTGCACCCAGTTCTCCAGAGGACTTATTTTTACTTTTATTTTGGAATCCTAGGCAGAGTGAGCAGCCTTCAAGTGTATTTATTACGGTCTTGAGTTGCTTTCCATGGTAACTAATTGTGATTTCCGAGGCACAGGTTCTGCAATGGCACAGGATGAAATGGAGCTGAATATGGAGGCAGCTGAGAAGAAGAAAATCACTTGCTTATGAAATGGTATTTAATGATGGGGATTGATGGAGCAGAAAAAATGGGGGTGGCAGGGACTAGAACACAAAGCAGCTCTCTCAGCTTCATGTATTTCCTCAGATTTTGAATTCCTCAGGAAAGCATCTGGTGAATATTTAAGGAAGGGAAACTCCCCTATATGTGCTGCCTTCTCACTTCCCCGCTTCCATTTTATTGAGGCAAACTCTTAAAAATCCAACTGTATTAAAGAAACCAGTCAGAAAATGAAATTATTATTATTATTATATGGTGTTAGTTGGTTAAAATAATGGGAGGGCTTTTACAAAAATTTACCCATTGCACAGTGAAAAAAGAGGTGAAAAAACCCTGTTTTGAGCAATGTTGGATAAAATTTAGGAAAAAAGGTTTCCCTGGTGTGCAGGAGTCTCGCTGCCCTCCCGCACCCTGGGATGGTGCTCAAGGATGAGCTGAGTGGAGCCGGGGAAAACACTGAGGACCATTTTGAGCCAATCGGGAATTTCCAAGCTCTCACATAGGGTCAAATTTTCTGGAATGTTCCTGTTCCTCTCTGTAAGACTGAGAGTCCATGGGATTTAACAGCTATGACACCTCCCCTAGAGAAAGAGCAATATTGTCTTGTCCTCTTTAAAGGGGTCAAAATTTCTGGAATGTTCCTGCTCCTCTCTGTAAGACTCTGAGAGTCCATGGGATTTAACAGCTATTCAGTCAGGAAATGAAATTATTATTATTATATGGTGTTTGCTGGCTAAAATAATGGGAGGACTTTTACAAAAATTTACCCATTGCACAGTGAAAAAAGAGGTGAAAAAACCCTGTTTTGAGCAATGTTGGATAAAATTGAGGAAAAAAGGTTTCCCTGGTGTGCAGGGGTCTCGCTGCCCTCCCGCACCCTGGGATGGTGCTCAAGGATGAGCTGAGTGGAGCCGGGGAAAACACTGAGGACCATTTTGAGCCAATCGGGAATTTCCAAGCTCTCACATAGGGTCAAATTTTCTGGAATGTTCCTGTTCCTCTCTGTAAGACTGAGAGTCCATGGGATTTAACAGCTATGACACCTCCCCTAGAGAAAGAGCAATATTGTCTTGTCCTCTTTAAAATCTCTGAATTAATGAGCAGTAGTGCAAAACCCAGCCCATGAAACAAACAAACAAACAAAAATCCCCCTAAAAATCCCAAACCCACTCCCCAAAACCCAGAAAATCCAAGTAAGCAACCAGAAATGTAACTGTGATGAGTGTGGTTGTGTTGATCAGCTAAAACCCACAGGTTTGTGGGAGTTTCTCTGACATTGGCCCAACATCACCAGAAATCCTGGATAAATATGGGATCAGATTTGTGGGGATGTGCATGTGTAAAGTCCAATCCTTTGCCACTGAAGTATTAATTTTATAATTAATTAACTCAGCAGACAGTGAGGTTTTTATTATATAAATACAATATTGAGATGTAGGCACTTCAAATGTATTTTACACAAGCCTGGTGCCAAGGAGCACAGAGCCATTCCAAGGGATGGGAGATCCATGGAAACCCTTCTAGAATCTTCCCTGTGGGTCTGCCAGGCTGAATCTGAGCCTGTGGTGTATCCATCTGAGGAGCTGTAACCAAATTTTCATCTCTCTTGCAGTTACCACACTCCAGTTTGGCTTCCTGGAGCAACCTGCCTGCTCCAGCTGGAGCAATTAAGGGATTACAGGAAACGACACGTTAAATAAAATGTTCTTTTAATGATCACCCCCCAAATACCCAAAGGCACCAGTCAACACCGTGGACTAATGACCTACAAATTGGTGGGATTCTTACACATTTGTAGCATTACAATATTTTTTCCACAGCTTCAGATGGCACATTAAGAGGAATATTTCATCTGCAACAGCTTTGTCCTGAATGCCCTTCCATGTGATTATTTAATAGAAAAAGGATCAAACCAAAACTGAGCTGGCTGCCCTCCTTGCTCCAGGTATTTCTGCAGCTCATCTTGAATCCACACCTGAATAACTCCACATTTATTTCCAATTTATCACTGTAACTCCTCTAACACCACCCAAATCCCCTCACAGATCCTCAGGCTCCAGGTAACACACGGAGAGGCAACGCCTCCACTGAGGACAATTTGCATTTCTTTTATCCATTGCAAAAACCTCTGTAACGTGTTGAGTATAAAGCTCACAAAATACATTTTAAAGGAACTACCATAAAGTATTTGCTTCAAACGGACCTTTTACAACAAAACACAAAGTTCAAAGGACATTTTTTTTTTTTTAAGGAAAGCACTTGAAACTGTAACACTTAGGTCCTGACAACATTAGATTACTTTAAGCTGTAAACCCTAAGAAGTTTTGTGATTAAATAAAATCAGCATTACAATTTCCAGGCATTATAATCATTGAACAGATTGTAACAACGAGATATAATTATAATGCAAACATGAAGCTCAGGAGACTGGCACTGAGAAAACTCTCAATTCTTTGTAGATTTAGATCTGCACATGATAAAATCAGTAACAACTGGAGAAGAGGTTCCAATATTTCATCCTACACACTGATGTTGTTCCCATGCACCCAGACAGGAGGAAAATGAAATAAAAATGACATGAACCTGGGGATGCACCAGCAGACAATGCCCATAAACATCCATGATCTGCACCCAGTTCTCCAGAGGACTTATTTTTACTTTTATTTTGGAATCCTAGGCAGAGTGAGCAGCCTTCAAGTGTATTTATTACGGTCTTGAGTTGCTTTCCATGGTAACTAATTGTGATTTCCGAGGCACAGGTTCTGCAATGGCACAGGATGAAATGGAGCTGAATATGGAGGCAGCTGAGAAGAAGAAAATCACTTGCTTATGAAATGGTATTTAATGATGGGGATTGATGGAGCAGAAAAAATGGGGGTGGCAGGGACTAGAACACAAAGCAGCTCTCTCAGCTTCATGTATTTCCTCAGATTTTGAATTCCTCAGGAAAGCATCTGGTGAATATTTAAGGAAGGGAAACTCCCCTATATGTGCTGCCTTCTCACTTCCCCGCTTCCATTTTATTGAGGCAAACTCTTAAAAATCCAACTGTATTAAAGAAACCAGTCAGAAAATGAAATTATTATTATTATTATATGGTGTTAGTTGGTTAAAATAATGGGAGGGCTTTTACAAAAATTTACCCATTGCACAGTGAAAAAAGAGGTGAAAAAACCCTGTTTTGAGCAATGTTGGATAAAATTTAGGAAAAAAGGTTTCCCTGGTGTGCAGGAGTCTCGCTGCCCTCCCGCACCCTGGGATGGTGCTCAAGGATGAGCTGAGTGGAGCCGGGGAAAACACTGAGGACCATTTTGAGCCAATCGGGAATTTCCAAGCTCTCACATGGGGTCAAAATTTCTGGAATGTTCCTGCTCCTCTCTGTAAGACTCTGAGAGTCCATGGGATTTAACAGCTATGACACCTCCCCTAGAGAAAGAGCAATATTGTCTTGTCCTCTTTAAAATCTCTGAATTAATGAGCAGTAGTGCAAAACCCAGCCCATGAAACAAACAAACAAACAAAAATCCCCCTAAAAATCCCAAACCCACTCCCCAAAACCCAGAAAATCCAAGTAAGCAACCAGAAATGTAACTGTGATGAGTGTGGTTGTGTTGATCAGCTAAAACCCACAGGTTTGTGGGAGTTTCTCTGACATTGGCCCAACATCACCAGAAATCCTGGATAAATATGGGATCAGATTTGTGGGGACGTGCATGTGTAAAGTCCAATCCTTTGCCACTGAAGTATTAATTTTATGATTAATTAACTCAGCAGACAGTGAGGTTTTTATTATATAAATACAATATTGAGATGTAGGCACTTCAAATGTATTTTTCACAAGCCTGGTGCCAAGGAGCACAGAGCCATTCCAAGGGATGGGAGATCCATGGAAACCCTTCTAGAACCTTCCCTGTGGGTCTGCCAGGCTGAATCTGAGCCTGTGGTGTATCCATCTGAGGAGCTGTAACCAAATTTTCATCTCTCTTGCAGTTACCACACTCCAGTTTGGCTTCCTGGAGCAACCTGCCTGCTCCAGCTGGAGCAATTAAGGGATTACAGGAAACGACACGTTAAATAAAATGTTCTTTTAATGATCACCCCCCAAATACCCAAAGGCACCAGTCAACACCGTGGACTAATGACCTACAAATTGGTGGGATTCTTACACATTTGTAGCATTACAATATTTTTTCCACAGCTTCAGATGGCACATTAAGAGGAATATTTCATCTGCAACAGCTTTGTCCTGAATGCCCTTCCATGTGATTATTTAATAGAAAAAGGATCAAACCAAAACTGAGCTGGCTGCCCTCCTTGCTCCAGGTATTTCTGCAGCTCATCTTGAATCCACACCTGAATAACTCCACATTTATTTCCAATTTATCACTGTAACTCCTCTAACACCACCCAAATCCCCTCACAGATCCTCAGGCTCCAGGTAACACACGGAGAGGCAACGCCTCCACTGAGGACAATTTGCATTTCTTTTATCCATTGCAAAAACCTCTGTAACGTGTTGAGTATAAAGCTCACAAAATACATTTTAAAGGAACTACCATAAAGTATTTGCTTCAAACGGACCTTTTACAACAAAACACAAAGTTCAAAGGACATTTTTTTTTTTTTAAGGAAAGCACTTGAAACTGTAACACTTAGGTCCTGACAACATTAGATTACTTTAAGCTGTAAACCCTAAGAAGTTTTGTGATTAAATAAAATCAGCATTACAATTTCCAGGCATTATAATCATTGAACAGATTGTAACAACGAGATATAATTATAATGCAAACATGAAGCTCAGGAGACTGGCACTGAGAAAACTCTCAATTCTTTGTAGATTTAGATCTGCACATGATAAAATCAGTAACAACTGGAGAAGAGGTTCCAATATTTCATCCTACACACTGATGTGTTTTCCAAACAGCAGTCAATACATCATCCCCTTTTTAATATTACTTTTCAGAGTCATTATGACCTTGAACAAAAAAAGCCCCTCCAGGTCAATTACTGCTGCCAGGTATCAACAGAACATCTGGAACGAAATAATTAAAACCATCAGGTTTTTTTAATTGCCCCTGTAGGTGTAGATACATGAGATTTTATATATGTAAGGCTAAATAAATTACATATATATATATATATATGCTTACATATACAAAATCACAACCTCAACCCTCAGAACTGAACTACCTCTAGGTAAGAAATATAAGACCTTTTTCCATAAATTTAAAGGGTTTATTTATACCTGAGAGATTTTTGCATATTGATGTCTTTGTACCTTTGCCTGTAGGTGCTCCCCTAAGTCTTTCCTCTTTCCTGGGGTACAAAGCCCATTGCAGCCAGGTGGGTTCTTCCCACCAGCACCATGGACTTTGGCTGAGCCCTTCCTTACCTAACCTGGATCAACAGAGAGGTGACAGAATTCAATATATACCTAAATAAAGTTCTGTACAAGTGCACAGGCTGGTTTATACAAATCCACAGCGAGTTCACCACTCCTGATACTTCCACAATATCTGATTTCAAAAGTATTTTAGTGCTTTACCCAATGCATGTTTCTACTTGTTGGTTAAAAGAACACCTTAGTGTAGAATTTTTCTGGGTTTTGGATCACTGGCCATGCAGGACACGCTGAAAATGCTCCTTCCTGCCTGATCTGTTCCCTGGTTCTTGGGAAGATCAACCCATTTTTCCACCCAACAACCACGGAAACCAGGAGTGGAGGAGTAATAAATCAATGTGGCAACACTACATTAAGGTCACAGGTCAGTGCAGATGCACTGAGACTTTCCAAAAAATCTAAAGAGATTAGGAGCCCCCTCCCTCCTGAAATTTAAGGCATTTTAATGCCTGATTCCCACGGATTCCCCAGTCCAGCTCTCAGCTCCTTATCCCTGCAGATCCCAAGCAGTAGCAGGGACATGACCAACGTAAGGCTCTTACAGAATTTCACAGTGCTATTTAACATGGCAAACACCAAACTAAATGGAAAAGTTCTCTTTGTCATCCCAACAGTTCAATTAAAATGGAAATGAAAGGAATCCACCATGTCTCATTCCATTTGGCTGCTGACAGGGGGAATTCCCTCGAAGTGCTTTCATGCAAACATGGTGTTACCATAGCTGATCACAGAACAATTAGAATTGATGGTTTTATTAATTATAGTTTAACCAATGGAAAGATCTTGGTGGAAGTGGAATAAAGTGTGCTTTCAGACACCAAATTGGACATACCTGAAAAGTCAGCAAAAGTAACAGTACTCTATTCATGAAAGACATCACAAAATAATTCAGATTCACCAGCAAACCCTTCTTATGTTGTAGAAATACCAATTTTTTGCACTGTATTTTACAGAAAAAAGTTGACTTTAGTGATGATGGTCTTTGAACAATCCAAATGTACAGCAATATAATGGGGAAAAGGGAAGCTACATTTCACTGGCAATCAGACTTCACAGACCTTAGAAAATTTAGAAATGTTTGATTCACAATAGCACATTTATGGACCACATTTCTCCATAAAATAAATCAAACTCTTGTGCCCAAGTAGAAGAAATTCCCAAGGTGTGACACCTGTTGTAAATGGATGCAGTGCAGCCACTGCTCTGGAGCAGGAGGAGATGAGGATGAACAGTGACAGGGACAACACAGTGACACACAAATGTAAGAAACTCTACAGCTTGCATTTCCAGTTGGCTGTTCCCATTTTTTACCCACACCTCTTCCAAACCTCCTTTTCCTGCTAGTCCTTCTTGTTCCTTTTCCCATGTGTGGTTTTGGTGACCCCACCTTAGATCCATCTGTCCCAAACCTGCTCATCCTGGAGCAAACCCTCTGCCCATTGCTGCTACGAACACTCTGCAACCCCAGGGCGTGTTTCCCTTTCCATGCTTCCCTTTCCATAATTTAGGAGCTCTCTGGCACCATTTCCAGCATTTCATGGAGCAACTGGCACAGGGAGGCACTTATGTGACATGTTTAAAACTTATCTTTGGTAAACACTCACACACACACACAGATGTGTAACTCATGTTTTGCTTCCTGATGGTAAATCCTCGTTTGCTACCGGTGGATGTGTGCAGGTATCTAAACACAGACAGGACTTTACCAGTACAAAACAGTTTTTCAAATGCCACTGCCAAGGATTTGTTTTAATTCACCTA
The DNA here is from genome assembly GCF_017590135.1 of Pyrgilauda ruficollis. Classification (NCBI taxonomy): domain Eukaryota; kingdom Metazoa; phylum Chordata; class Aves; order Passeriformes; family Passeridae; genus Pyrgilauda; species Pyrgilauda ruficollis. The sequence continues at coordinate 3,665,469 of NW_024528821.1, forward strand.
AAAATAGCGCCAGTCCTGGGCTTTTGGAGTTTTTTCCTGACTCTGTTTGTTGTGCATTAAAGCAGCTGTGATCAATAACAAATTAGTGATAGAAAGTGAGCCCATTCTGCTCAATTTTCACCCCCTTTCTCATTCTCTTGCCTTGGTTTTCAAAACCAATTTCATCAGAATAGTTGTACTTCTTACAGCTTTTGTTATCTGTGAGGCACATCCTGGGCTCTGTGGCTGCCTGATTTGAGCAGCCAAATCTTTCCCTGGGATCAGTGGAAATTTCAGATACACAAAATGCTGAGTCTGTTCTTGTAGGGGCATTTCCTGCTCACCAGTATAAACCAGTACTCTGGGGAGGGAAGAGACCCCGAGTCTCTGACTGACCTGAGGAATGATCAGCCACCAAGAGAGGGCCCAGCAACGTGGGTTTTCAAAGATGCAGCAAATAAATGTTGCTGGAACTGCATGGATAAAACCAAGGGATGATTGACTTTGACGTACTCAGAGCACTGTCCCTTCTAACATCAGGCATTTCTACAGAGAGGTATTTCATTGGCTTCGGTTTTCATTGACACCATGTAGACTTTTCATAATAACTTTTTTTCTTTTTTAGAACCCAGAACTTAGTGCATTTCATTTTTATAAAATTAGAATAATTTATACCCTTCTCTTTTCATTGCAAAAAAATACAGCCCAAACACATGTCAAGGTATAAACACTTCACGAATGACAGACACTTCACTTATTTCGCCTGCTTAATGGTGAGTTAGACATTGACCAACCAAACAACTTTGGCAACTTGCACAAAAATATGTCCTTAACTCAAAAGTGCTGATAAAACTCGCTTTAATGAGGCCTTTATTAAGGAGAGAACTGGAAAGAGAGGAGTGGTGAGTGCTTGGAGGTTGGAGCGTTCCTACACCATCCCGCTCTGTAGCTGTATGTGGAAAGGGTACGGCTGGTAGAACACAGGGGGTTGTCCATGGGCAATGTAGTAGTTGCTGAAGTTTCTGTCACTGATATAGGGAGCAGGCTGATAGTAGCACGTGACATTGGCTGCGTTCGGGATGATGTTCTGTTCTCCGAGCACTTTTAAAGCCAGGATTGTGATCATATTGAGGGTTTGCCTTCGCTCGTGCCCCATGAGGCAGACTGTGCTCTTGTTCACCACCCCACGCAGGGTCATCAAGTAGTCGTACTTGCTCTTCTCCTCCCCGATGAAGTGGTTGCGCAGGTACGACTCGATTTTCCTCTGCTGCTCGGCAACGTCGGGAAAATCAATGAAGAACCTGGAGCACATGTAACGTTCCAGAGATTTAATTTCAGCCTCATCCGCTGGCTTAAAGTCACGGACCAGGAGGTTGCTGTACTTCAGGAGGCCACCTCCCCTGATCTCCTCCGGGTTCCGGGTGGAGATCAGCTTGTATTTCAGGTGGTCCATGGCTTGGTTGAAGTCCCCGTACATGCTCTCGGCGATGACGGCGGGGTGGCAGTCCTGTGTCAGGGGCCGGTCTGAGGCTCTGTAGACGGCCAGGATGGAGTCCAGGATGATCTGGAAGGAGTCCACGCTGAACTCGAACTGCCGCCGCAGCGAGCTGACGAACTTCAGCTCCACGTTCTTGCCGCTGTTGTTGGACAGTGAGATGAGGCTCCAGCGGTCGTGGTCGGTGGAGACTTTCACCATCTTCTGTACGTAAGCATCTTTCATGGTCTGAGCTGTGATTTTTTGCTTGTTAACACATTTTGGCAAGAAGTCCAATAGGCAATTGAGAACTGCTTCCTTAACGACCTGGAATTCGAGCTCACTGGGAAGTTCCACTCCAAAAATGATGTCCAGGTCCTTGTAACTGGTGCCATTGTGCTTCACCAGAATGTGACTGGCAGTGGAACCATTCAGGCGGATGTCCCTGACATGGATCTGCTTCTCAATGAGCTGCTCCTTTACCATGTCGATTATATCCTTCGGCTTTACCTCCAGGGTTGGAAAATTTCCTCTCCCATGAATAGGTATAGCCTCAGTCAAAACCTGATCCAGGATTTTAATCTGATCCCAGGTGAGATAACTGAATCTGTGGTCCAAGTCCTCAGTCATTGTGATATTGGTTGGCTAAACAGGGAGAAAGAGGAATTAGAGGCAAATGTTAGAACTTTCTGGAATACCAGTGAGGACCTTTCACTTGGTTATACCAAACTTCCTCCCTCAGTGTAATGACAGAGCTGTTCATTTTAGAGACACAACCCCAGTTAATGGTCTGAGTCAACCACTGCACTTGTCACAGGCTTTTAATTGAATTTTAATGTACTCAGGTTTTAATCCTGCTGAGAAGCCATCACGTTATTGTATAACCCATGACTCAAAGTAAATGCAGCAAACCATACAGACCCAATTTAAAACTACTCAAAGGTTAATAACACGAAGTACTAGGTGGTTCTAATGGAACTCCAAATAAATTTCACCGTGAAGAGATAAAACGAGCAAAATGATCAAATTTGTTCTTTCTGTCCTGCCTAGACATTTCCCTTGATCTTCAGTGGCTTGACTACTTAAAAGTACTAAAAGACCAGGAAGTTTTTTTTTGTGAAAACCGGGAATGTTGCAACCTGCTCCCTGTTTATCCAGCCATATGCCTTGGATGAACTTTGGTCTCTGTGGATCACACACATCCTTTAATATCACTTGTGGTTTAAGGATTGGTTATCTGATAATTGTCAAGTTGTTTCCATGATGTTTCTGTGGAAAATATTCCCCTTCTAAGCCATAAGCCATGTTTTGCATTAATATATCAATGCTGCAAGTCGTGGTTTGCAGATATGGTGAGAAAACCCCTTCCAGTCTTGTGGAAAAAGGACGTCAAGAAAGAAGCACCTACAGAATACATGGGATAAAGCTCAGCTTTGGGAATTTCTCCGTTTAAAATGATATCTTGAATTCATAGCATCACATTTAACAAGGAGATGAGACACTCAGGTGGTGGCCAGGTGGCATCTGAAGGGGCTCAGTGAGGCACCAGCCGGGTGGAAGGAGTGCCTTTGGGAGTCTGCCAGCACCCAGAACCTGCTTCCGAAACACCCCCGAGTGTTTCTGCAGCCAGATGGCTCAAACATATTCTTTCAGCCAAAGCTCAAGAATAAAAATAAAGTAAAATCATACTAAGTAACAACACTACTGAAAAGTCCCCACTGTTGTTTCTCTAACCAGTGGTGACTCCATATGTACGTTGTCATACATTCCCCTTCCCTCGCCTTCAGATTCCACATTCTGGAATATTTTAGTAATTTCAAGTAACTTGTGAGCTGCCAAATGGCTTGGGAATATGGCAGAGCTCTATTTCAAATACTTCTGCTGGAATTTCAGCTTCCATTAAGCTGATCAGGAGCATGTGTAATTCCAAGCACCTTCCTGGCCTCATGACAAAGAATGGGACTAACCAGATGTTTGAAGCTGAAGGAATGTTTTAAAAGTTGGCTAAGCAGGACTGAAGTTGGGAATTTAATTGACAGTGTGAAGGTTTTGGAATAAGTCCCATAGGTCTGGCACAACCATGTAGCTCCTGGCATTGTGTACATAGTGTATAATTCCATATCCACAACAGGTATGTTTTCAGGTGTATTCAGAAATATCCACATTTTTCCTGCAGGCATTTAGAGGACACAACATTTGAACTGAAAAGGAGAGAAACTGCCCTCCACAGCACTGCCAATTTTACATGCTAATGATTTCACCATTAAATATTCATTAGAATTCCAAGCTTATTCATTTAAAACTATAGCTATGCATCCTTCAGAGCCTTTATGACAACTCAGTACAAGTCTATCCTAAAAAACAGCTTTTACAGAGAGCTAACTGCTAATTCTGGAAGTGGGACAACCTTGGGTGGAGGCGGGTTGGAAGGAGAGGGTTTTGTTCAAATGTTTTATGCTGCCATGTTGTCACCTGAGTCATTCATACAATCACAGAATTAAGGTTGGGAAAGACTTCCAAGATCATCAAGCCCAGCTTTTTATATGCCAGATTATGGTGGACCAGCCCAAATGGTCCCCTACTAAACTTAAAATTGTCAGAATTCTTTTCTAAGCAGTAGTTTTTATTATGGCATTTGTTTGATATCGCAAAACCTTGACCTTTCTGAGGCTGATGCTGTGACGTAAAAAAAAAAGGGAGCAGAGAAGGGAGTGTTGAAATTCAACCCCCTTTTAGCAGAGGGACCCTCTTCAAACACTTGGAAAGTTAGAAGATGGACGTATCCCCAAATAAGCTTAGAAATCCTTCCTTTATTGCTACATGTTTTTAGGTATTTCAGATGTTATTGCAATATACTGAGGTTTGAAACTGAAAGGAGAAGGTAATGTCAGTAAATCTCTCTTTTGTGTTGAAGAGGCATCCCTCAAAATGTCATTTCTCTGAAGTGATTCCTGGAGAATCTGAGGAGGCTTTGGGAGCTCAGTCTCACCATTAATGTTTTATGATAAATATTAAAAAATTCTGTGCTGAAATAACACCTTCAACTCTGACAAGTGAGGAAAATGGCTAGGAAAAAAAACCCAGGAATTCAGTTTTCAAAATTATTTTTAAAAAAATATTTTATTTGCAGTTAAACCTAAATAAATATTATTATTAGTAGTAGTATTTTTTATTATGTACTAATTTCCTACCAGTTTGCAATCCAATACTTTAACCCTGCACTCTCCTAGTAAGATTTAATTTTGTTATTTTCTTCAATCTTGTCTGGCAAAAAGAACAATTTCCAGGCACTTTTATTATAGTCATTAGGAACCTGATTCTCAAAGCAGGGGCAAATTTACTTACTGAGGCTCTCAGGTTAATGCCAGGAGTTATTATTAATGTAATTAACCTCAGTTACAATACATCAGCAGCAACACCGAGGTTGTAATTAGTCCAAGTGTTGTGTAAAACAAGAGATCCTGGGATGAAGGGAAGGAAACTCCCTGCACGTGACCACAGCACCTGGATGAAGCCAAGCACAAGTGAGTACTGAGCTGGTTAATTAGAAAAGGGGCTGGAAAATCACTTTATTCCTTGGAAACTGCTGCTGTATGCAATGGAGGATGATCAATTTTCACAGGAAGAGAGTGATAGGATAGGGGAATGGTTTTAAAGCAAAATAAGGGAGGTTTAGATTAAATTAGAGACATTCCTCCCTGAGAGGGTGGGGAGGCCCTGGCACAGATTCCAGAGAAGCTGTGGCTGCCCCTGGATCACTGGCAGTGTCCAAGGCCAGGCAGGACAGGGCTTGGAGCAACCTGGGATAGTGGAAGTGGAACTGGAAGCAGACGATCTTTAAGGTCCCTTCCAACCACGCCATCCTGGGATTCTGTGATCCCTGGATGCAGATTCCTCACTGGCACCCCCAATGCCAGCTGTCCCTAAGCCTTCCCTGCTGCACCCTGCCAAAGAATTCCCTTTGTGAAACTCCTTCCACACAAATACCCCAACGCATCTCAGGTGTTCCACACTCAGGGTTTTCTTGTCCTAAACTCCACATGTGTGCAAATGGAAGCTGCACAAACATCACCACCATGGCAGTGAAATTCAAAAGAGGATGTTTTTTCCACACTTCATCAATATTTTAATTTACTGAGATTCTCTCCTAGTGATTTTTCGTGAAGTTTTGTTGTTTATGGATTTTAAAATGTTACCATAAACTGCAATAGACCCTGAATCTCGTCTGATTTAAGATCTCTGCCAGAAAAAAGGATGAGGAAAAGCAGTTTTCAGGGTGTTTTGTTTTACATACACTGGCTAGAGAAGCGCAGAATAAGATGGATCAGACCCAGTCAAGTCTTATGATATATCATTCTTATTATAAGGTTAGAAAAATATTTCCCTGACTCAACTTCCAACTTGTCCTTGAGTGGTCACCTTCACCTGATAAGGCAATCACAATGTGGAAAAATGTTTGGATACTTAAACATAATATTGTTAAATTTTAGCATTTATTTTCCTATTGAAATTAGAGGCTCTAATTTTCTTTTTGGAGCAAGCAACTCTTGAGTTTGGGCTGACAATGATGCTAAAATGTTTCATTAACCACCTCTTAGCACTCCACTGTGCATGAGCTTCATCAAAAAAATCCAAGCAGATCTGGCTTTACATCTGAATGAAGCAAATGTGCCATGCTAATGACAGCTTTGATGTTCCCCACAACTTTCACAGAAACAGATACTTGCAGTCTAGAGAACAGCCTCATCAAATTTAGCTCACATTTTACTGATAAACTGTTTAGATTCTCTTTTTATATATTCCATAATGTTGATTCAGTGTGTTTTCAAAGGGTTTGCCATGTGCTGGCATTTTCAGGCAGGATACAGCTGAAATAGGTTTTGTGCAGCTGTGGCAGCTCCATCCTCTTCCCTTTGCTTCTATCTGCTCCCATGTTTTTCTGTTTACAATAAAGGTTGGGAATATTTAAATGCTTCAATTCTTTTTACTTAGCACTTGAAACTGGTTGTGCAGGGACCTCTCACAGATCACAGAACTCCAGAAAGAGGGAGGTTGGAAAAGCCCTCCAAGTCCAACCAGTGCCTGATCCCCACCTTGTCCCCAGCCCAGAGCTCTGAGTGCCACCTCCAGTCCTTCCTTGGACACCTCCAGGGATGGGCACTCCAAACCTCCCTGGGCAGCCCCTGCCAAGGCCTGGCCACCTTTCCATGAAGGAAATCCTGATGCTGTCCAACCTGTACCACCCCTAGCACACCTTGAGGCTGTTTGCCCTCATCCTGTCCCTTGTTCCCTGGGAGAAGAGGCTAAAAAAGAAATGCAGCAAAATGTCTTGGGAGCTGCTGTGGTGGCCTTGTTTTGGGGGATCACTCCAGAAACACCCACAGAAATTCTGCCATTACTCTTATTTCTGCACTGGTTTTCCTGCTTACACATTATATACATCACTGTATATGTCCATGATCTCCTGCTAAAGCTTTATTTTAATTCAAAGATCCATTTTTTTATTAAGCTGGACATTTGGAAATATTTTGTTCACTTACTTCAGAACTGCAGCTGGCATAAGCTCCAAAGGCAGGAATGTCAAATATGGAGGGACTTCCAGTCGTAATTTAAACCCAGATGAGACAAGGAGAAGGAGTAAAGCATCTGGGAAACCTAAATGGGGACATATTTAAACTGGTTTGACAGTGCTTTCCATGAGTTTTTCCTTCCATTAATGGTAATGCAGGTGGTGAATGCAGTGTTTATTTATCCTGTTATCAAGAGATAACGCATGAATTGCCATCAGTTTTCAGTCCAGTTCCCATCAAGTTTCCCTGGGATAACAAATGATAGCTCAGCTCTTCCCTGGCTGATAAGGCTGCAAGGTGGGCAAAATGCAAAGCTGTGGGCTTGGGCCATGCCACAGAATGGCACCTTCAAGGGCACAAAAAGTAAACACAGGACGAGACTTAATCCACAAAAATGTGTCCTACTTTTTCCACCCAACAAAAGGAACATGGATAATGGCTTTAAGGGAAAGAGGGCAGGATTAGATGGGATACTGGGAAGAAATTATTTCCTTTAAGGGTGGGGAGGCCCTGGCACAGGGTGCTCAGAGAAGCTGTGGCTGCCCCTGGATCCCTGGAAGTGTCCAAGGCCAGGCTGGACAGGGTTTGGAGAATCCCAGACTAGGATGATTCCCTGCCCATGGAACAAGATAGGTCCCTTCCAACCCAAACCATTCTGGCATTCTGTTTCTACTGGAATATTACAGGATATTGGCTCAATCAGCTGGGAGTTCTCAGGAGGCATAAACCGAGGAGTTTAACTTGGGCACCCAGTATGAAATCATGATCCATATTCTGTCATGCTGTATATTTGGGGTTTTTTGGATGTCCCATTTTTCCATCATGACTCATGGTAGATTCATTCCTAGCCAGATGGGGATCCCCTCACAGGGCAACATTTCAGGGCCCTGTTTATCATGACTTGATATCAGTGCCCACAACACATGAGACTCCTTCTCACAGGGCTCCAGTCCAAACCAACCAAGCCCTTTAAAAAACATGGGACCAGCAGTATCTCAACTGCTCTAAAATACTTCAATAGCTTTTAAAAAATAGCTACCATATGCAGTATTTGGTCTGTTTGGGTCTGTGGTCATCCCTGGGAAGTTCCTGCTTTAGGAAATGCTTATTTGTACTACCAAACACATATTTATGGACTGAATCCTGAATAATACTCCCAGCAAGAATGCAAAATCCCACGGACTCACCGTGGCAGGACGACTGGGAGCATGTATTCCAGCAGAGTTAATAGGATGAGTCACTGGATCATTTGGTAGAAATATGAATTGTCATCTTGTCGCTGACAGAAACACAAAGCTCCCCGGGAAAGCTGCAGGAAATAAAACCCAACAAACAATCACATTCATTTGGAGATCAATGGTAACCACCGGTCACCTGCTGGACATAATAAATGATGCATTACAGCCTGGCAGTCCTGCATGTGTAACAACAGACTTTGAAGTTGGGAATGGTAAGGGAAATGTAGTGGAAAAAGCACCAAAGGGTTTATAAAGACTCTGGGTTTCAGGTCATGCTTAATCCTCTGTAAGGATATTAACAAACCTGCCATTTTCCCTACGGGATTTTGAGTGGGAATTTAATATTATTAATAGACATGCAAATTAGCAGGGACTAGTAGTAGGATCATATAAAATTTAGAATGAATAATATTTCAGCAAAATGAAGTATTATGAATTGTACAGTGGCTTTAGACTCTTTCTATCAGAGTGTGCAGCTGGCAGAGTAAGCCCAGGATCCTGTTGCTGGAATTTCCATGTTCATTCCATGTGCTGGAATGAAATATTTCTGTAAATATTCACCTGCTATCATAAAGGCACTCCCTTATATTTGTTTCTCATTTCAAACATGCTGACAGTCAGTATTCTCAGGCTTTCCTTGCAAGACCTCCCATCCCAGCACCCCATCCTGCAAAGCTCACAACACCCACTCAAGTTCCCTGACTATCCCAAGCAGGGCCTGTCCACTGTATGGTTTGATATTCACAGAAATTTACTCCTTGTTGAGTTGTGTTCCACAATCTCAGCTTTTATGCTCAAATTATATATGGCTCTTAGTAAAGATAATATTTAAAGTATGATTTAAGTGTAAATATCTGCATAATCTGCAGAAAAAGCTGAAATTATAGCCCAAGGAGGTATGGACTGTGTTATTCCTTTATTAGGAATATAATGGATTTTTCCTCGCTGCTACAGTAGGCAGATTTTTATCCCTGAAAATGCCATTTTAATGCTGCCAGAAGCACAGCACTTGCTTTGCTCACCCTGTGAGGACCTGTCTGTTGTGCCAGGGCCTGTCTGAAGCTTTCATTTGCTTTCCAACTCCTGATGGGCCACTAATTAGCTGAATGCATGTTCCTGACCTGCTCCCAAATCCGAGCTCACGTTGGCAGCTGCAATAAAGGGTTAAGTCTGGCAAGGGCTGAGCTCTGCTCTGAGCCTGGCAGTGAGCAGCCAGTTAGCCCTTGATGGCAAAGGGAAGACTTCTGGGCTGCTTAGATAAAAGGATCTCAGCATGTGGAATCTGGAAAAGTCAGACAAATCAGTCACTTTGCAAAAAAAAAAAAAAAAAAAATACAAACTTCTTTTTAACGCTGAAATATTGTTATTTCTTTCTGTGCAAGGATGGAAGGTTTAATGGATGTATGATATCCATTAATGGATATATCACCCTGATAGAACAGATTAACACGGGAGCAGAATTTATGGCTTCCCCTAGTGATATTTAGGAGAAGAAGAGAGAGACCTTTATAGCTTTTTTTTTTTTTTTTTTTTTTTTTTTTTTTTTTTTTTTTTTTAAATTTTTTTTTTTTTTTTTTGTAGAAGAGGCATTATTATATAATATGTTCATAGAAGCAGCAGCTGAGATTGATGAGCTGCTTTGCCTACTGGGACATTATTCCCAACAGCTGCCTTTTATTGGCTCAGTCACCACAGGAAAAAGCATCATTTCCTTACTCTACGCTCAGGGTTCCCAGGGTTTTTTTCAGCTGAAGGAAAAACAAAAATAAAAACGATGATGTCAACAATTTAAAGAGACCATTTCCCTGTTCCTGATTTGGGGATGTGAATTATGGCAACATGCACCAACAAAGCCATTCCCAAGCCTTTTCCCTTGGTGTCTCTGTGCCTAAGGAGCACTACCCTGAGATGCAGCAGGGTCTGGGAGATGACGTGGGGCTCTGGGCCCTGGATTTCCCTCTGTGCCACAATTTCCCAGCTGGTCACTCCTTTGGGCGTCCCCACTCCCAGGTCTCACCCTGAGGAATATCATCCCTCAAACCTTCCAGGTGGACCTCACATCTTTGGGGGATGTGGAGGTTGCTCAGCACCTCATGAGCTCTCCCAGGGCATTTTCAGGTGATGCCCCCTGAACTGGCAGGAAAAAGAGCCAAGGGTCCCAGAGATTCCTTCCTCCCCCTGTGTGCTGCAGCCTCCTCTGACTGCTCTGCTCAGCTCCTCAGACTAATCCCAAAATCTATTTACTCACTCGAGATCCCAGTGACTCAATCCAAAGCTCACTTATCAAGAACTCTCATTATTATGACTAAACTGCAGCAAAAGCAGGCAAGGTAAAAATTGAAACAATCCTTCTTTTCCATCTATTAACCATCTTCATAATCATCTGTCCTCTTCAAATGCCAGAGGAAGAGGGATGAGTGATGCCATGTGCCACTGCAGCCCTAAAGCTGGGCTGCTTTCAGGGTAAAAAGGGCATTACAAAGTCAAGGCTCTCCTCAGGAACTCTCCAGAACCATCTCCCCCTCATCTACACCAAAGGACACCTATCAAATATCCCCATTGTCACTAAACCATGAGAGGATTCTCCAAGATCACATTTCTGTCTGTTTTGAGAGGATTCCAACACAACCACATGCACTGAATGGATTTCTCTTTTTTGACTGATCACACCCCAAAACCCCTTGCTGGAAGCTGCATTTAGTTCGTTCAGTCAGTGCAGTGTGGGGGTTCCCCTCTAAACCACTACTGAGCATATGGAGGGTGGGTTTTGATGGTTCACACAGAGTGGATCTGGAGTTTTCCTTGGGAGGAGCCCCAATGATAAAAGAAATGCACCCTGAAGGCCTCTCTGCCTCACGCCTGCTCTGCTCTGCACAGCTTACAAAAGTGTTTCTGTTGAGCAATTATTCTGTTCCACTCCAGTAATATTTTCATTTTGTGGCAGAAGCCGTGAGCTCCAGGCCCAGGTTCCAGGTTGATTTGTGAAGCAGTTTAGGATCCCTCCAAATAAAGGCTCTTCCCTATTGCTACAGCAAGGGGGGAGTTTAAATTCAATTGGGAAAACTTCTGTAACCTGGAGCAGGCTGAGCTGGCACCTCCACAGGACTGTGTCTCACAGGCTACTCAAAGATTACTGTGTCTTCCATTATTTAATTATGTTGCTATTTGTGTTTACAATGTTCATATAGAATTCATATTTTTATGAATTAATTTCCATACTTCTATTAGAAAGTTACTCTCTGAATACAAAACACAGCAGTGGGATTTCATTTTGATGCCATTTTCCCAATTTTATGAGTTACACTGTAAAAGTGGGGAAAAAATAAATGAATTATTCATTACCTTCAAAGTATTTGCTGCACAGGAGTTTATGTTTAATTTTGCATCAGTACCAGCCAAGATTTCCATACAAAATAGTTTTTTGATAAGTGAAATGTTTTCTAGAGTTTGCAGTTGAAAAATCTGCAGAATTCTGGGCAAACTATGACAGGAAAAAGGATTCTGGCTGAAGCAGCAGAGCAAGGAACTGCTCCTCTTTTGTGGTGAAGGCAGCACGAAATCTCTGTTGACATTATTACTAAAAGGCAGAGAGGAGATAAAGTGATGATTAAACCCAAGAAAAAGGCCCAGGCCCTGCAGCACAGCTGTGCATTCGTGACTTTTCCATCACTATCAATAATTCATAATGACCATCATGCACCTGACAACACCAAGTTGGGGAGAAAGACTGAGTCAAGCTTTCACCAAATGTGCAAAAACATCCAAGCTGACATCGGATGTCAGGGCAACAGGACCTGCTGGATAAGCAAAGATCCAGCAGAAAGGGTAATGGAGAAGAAAATCAGCTGATGTGGACATAAATCAACATCTGCTGTACCCATTTGTGGCATTTTGTGAAGGAGAACTCTGCTTTTGGTGGTACACACTGAAAAAAAAGTTTTTAGAGCTTCTAAAATAATTTTTTTCTAGAAAATAACTGAAATGATGGTTTACCTGGGAGCAGTTCTGCAACATGAGGGAACCATGCTCAATATTATGCTCAAGTTTTGCAGCTGGATTCTCCTGTGCTGTACCACACTAACTCAGCATGGCCATAGGCAATGGCACACTGCTGGTTCCTGGGGCATCTTAGATTCTCTGCTGATGCTTTGAATAATTATTTTTTCATGAAGATCATGGTGGCAAAGGCAAAAAGCAAGACTGCAATTCGCAAATTATTTCTATTTTTTTAATGTTTGAATCCAAATGGAATAAATTCATAGAATCATGGAATGGTTTGGCTTGGAAGGGACCTTTAATCTCATCCAGTTCCAACCCCTGCCATGGACAGGGACACCTTCCACTATCCCAGGCGGCTCCAAGCTCCATCCAACCTGGCCTTGGACACTTCCAGGGATCCAGGGGCAGCCACAGCTTCTCTGGGAACCTGTGCCAAGGCCTCCCCACCCTCACAGGGAAGAATTCCTTCCATATACTGAAGTGAAATCTGCCATCTTTCAGTTCAAAATTATTACTTCCCATCCCACCACTACAGTTCCTGAGAAAGGAATTGACTGAACAATTCAATTCAGCAGGAATTGCTCTGGTGTAAATGGGAGAACAACTGGCCTGGTCTGCTCATGGCTGAGCATCTGAGCTCTGCAATGTAAACTCTGGGCTGGCTTCCACTCTCCATGGACCATCCCTCACTCCACGTTACCCATTCTTTGGTGGTGAAATTTGGCTTGGAATTTGCCTCCAAATCCTCTGACTGTTCATTGCCTTTCATCCATTAAAACCACTGGGTTAAACATAGGCACATAAGAGACATATGACATGGAAGGCATGTAAATGACGTGGAAGACATAACTGCGTGTTGAATCCATAAAAAAAAAAAAAAAAAAAGTCAATCCCCACATGCAGATGCCATCAAGATACTGAGAACTCAACAAACACTGTCAACAACCTCAGGAAAACCCACCAAGGGCTTCACAACAGGAATGAGAGAGCCAAAACAGAGCAAAAGGTAGCAAGATTCCCCCCCTGCTGTGGCCAAGCATGGGTGGCACAGCCCAAACCCCTCCTGCAGTCTGATCATTAGAGCCCAGAACCACGAAACCACTCTGGATTAGGAGTGTTTTGAAACATGGGCAGAATTTAATTCCTTCAAGCACTGTTAATTAATGAATTAATTTCCACTGCCAGCCTAAATGCTGCTTAATTGACTCTCCAAAATTACTCAGTCTCAATGTGATCTTTCAAGAAACTTGGTCTACTTCTGTCTCCCTGATTTATGGTCGATTCATAAATTATGGGACTCTATTGTGTCAGCAGTTAGTCCTGAGCTTGAGCAGGAGCTCAAGCTCTGATCTTGCAGGGCAGGAATTTAGGGTCAGGCTTTTGCTCACAAGGGTCACCGTGTGTCTGTGTGGCAGCTGAATCATTCCAGAGCACACAGTCCTTACACAGCTCTGTGTAGCTGGTGCCTAATGAGGCAACAAAACTAAATTTACTGTGAAGTTATGCCTGGGATGCACAACTGGGCAGAGAGGGTGTGCAGGCAGCACTGCCCCGAGGTCAAAGGTCTGCAGCACTGCAAATTAAAGGAATTATTGGTGCTCCCTTTGAACTAAGCTGTGGGAATGCCACAGGGATAAGGCACAAGGAATAGAAGGTATAATGCAGACAGCTATTCTCCCTCCACACATCATTCCTGTATTCTCGATTCCTGGATGCTGCAGGCACAGCACATGGAGGATGAAAGGGCACAGGGATTGTTTTTAACATTTCTGAATGGGACAGACACATGACATCTGCCTCTAGAGCTTAAGGAGATGTCAGGAGCACGAAGCACGGGAGAGCCCCTGCTCCGGAGTCACTGTCATTTATTATTCATCCCTCGGCCTTTAGCGGAGAATTCGGCACATCCCCATTCATTCCCACCTGGCTGCTTTTCATGGGAGCCACGAACAGGCTGTTACTCTCAAGGCAGCACACGGAACACAACGTGTGAGCCTGCAGAGCCCAGCCTCCTCTTTCCGACAGAACAATTAATGCTATTACGGATTTGCAGCGGCATAAAGATGTATCAGGGATGCCTGTGGGAGAAGGCAGGGAGCACACGACAGTGATTCCTGGCTGGGAAGACACAGAATTCCAGCCCCGAGTTGCTGGAAAGCAGTTTTGCTTTGCATGCAGGCACTTCCGAATAGTTCAGGGCACAGAATCTCAGCTTGCTGTCACTGTCACTTCACTGTCACCGTCACCTCCAGGCTGTGATCTCCCCCAAAACACGGACGGTCCTTGCAGAACACACAGAAAAGGCCTCAGGTACCAGGGCTGTCATCATCTAAGCGGGATGACAGAGCTTCCAACAGCGAGTAAGGAATGCCACGCTCCTACTACCGCTACTATGAACGCGGCGAGGCAGGGCTTGCCCAGACCCAGGGAGCTTTTAGGGTTCGTGCAAAGGAACGCCCGTGGTGGGACGGAGCTCACGTGCAGCCAGACACACACAGCCCCTCCGGCACCGCGGCGCCGCCGAGCCGCCCTTTTTACAAGTTCACCCCTAAAGTTTCTAAGGAAAACGCCTTACGGAGAGAGAAGGAAGAGGCCCGAGCCGAGCCGAGCGCTCCGGGTTTCTCCAAGTTTTTTAACCGAGCCCAACCGCTCCCGCAACGGCCCCGCCCGGCCCAACCCCGCGGGCACCCGCGACCCGCCGGCCCTGCGGGCTGGGCGCTCTGGGGACACTCACTCGCCATGCGGGGGACACCGAGCGGCCCTGGGGGGCACTCACTCACCGGGAACGCTCAGTTACCGAGCGGCTGTGGGGGACACGCTCCGTGCGGCTGTGGGGGGACCCTCAGTCACCGTGCGGCTGCGGGGACTCTCACGCAGCGAGCGGGTGTGGGGACGCTCACTCACCGTGCGGGGACACTCACCGTGCGGGTGTACGGGACGCTCCCCGTGCGGTGCCCGCGCCGCTTCAGCCGGGGCCGCCGCTGTCCGCGGCCGCGCTGGTGCTGAAGGGGCCGCCCCGCCCCGCCCC
>NW_024528821.1:3681567-3725484 GCF_017590135.1 Pyrgilauda ruficollis
GCCCCCGCCCGCCCCCGCGGAGCGCAGCGCCATGGCCGCCATGGCAACGCCGTGAGGGGGCCGCGCCCGCCGCCGCCCGCACCCCCGGGATCCCCGGCACGCCCGGTACCCCCGGCAGCGCTGTCACACCCGCTGCCCCCCGCACACCCGCAGCCTCGGAGGGTCCGCACGCCGGCACTGCGGCCGTGCTCTGCCCCGCGGTGATATCGAGAGGACGCGGTCACCGTCGCCTCGTCCACCTTCCGTGCCACACGCTGCCGGTGGAGGGCATAGAAACGTGGGAGCGTGGAATCAAAGAAGCGTAAAGTCTGGGAATTGTTTTGGTTGGAAAAGCCCAGTAAGGCCATCGAGAGACCTCAGCGCTACCAAATCCATCACTGATCCGTGTCCCCAAGTGCCACGTCTACATGGCTGCTAAAGCCCTCCAGGCATGGGACTGAGGTCCAGGAGCACTTGGACAACGCTCTCAGGAATAGGGTGGGATTTTTGGGATATCTGTGCAGAGCCAGGAACTGAACTTGATGATCTTGACGGGTTCCTTCCAACACAGCATATTCCATGGTACTGTGATTCCACCTCTGCCCTGGGCAGTCCATTCCAATCCAATGCTTTAAGAACCCTTTCTGTGAAGAAATTTTTCCTAATATCCAACCTGACCCTCCCTGGTGCCACATGAGGTCCTGTCAGCCCGTGGAAAGAAGGTCCCACTGACTTGGTGGCAAACATTTTTATCCCAGTGATCCAGTTCTCAGGTCACTAAAACCAAGAAAAGTCAGAACTAAACTTGTTTGGTTTTGAGGTCCTTCCTGCACAAATAGTCTGTGGGTTTGGCCTCACTGTTTCATAAAACACTGGAATGGTTTGGGTTGGAAGGGAGCTTAAAGAGCATCATCCTACCACGTCATGGGCAGGGACACCTTCCACTATCCCAGGTTGTTCCAAGCCCTGTCCAGCCTGGCCTGGGACACTGCCAGGGATGGGGCAGCCACAGCTTCTCTGGGCAAGACACATGCACAGGATGCAACTGACAAGGAAATCTAAGGAAACCGACATTTCAGAAGTGCAAATAGATGGATTAAGACGACTGAGGAGAAATCTGATGTGAGCACCAGCACCTGCAGTTTGGCCACTCAATCCCCCAAATTCTGCCTCACCTTCAGCTCTGTCCTTCCCGGAGTAGAAAAATACTTGGCTGCTGTGTGATCCTCAGCTCTGGAACCAGGATCTCCTCCAGCATGGCTCTGCTCAGAGATATCCCACTTTAAACATTCCATCTTCTCCTACCTGTACAAGGCATGATGTCACAGACTCAGTTCTGGCTCTAAACACCCAATTTAAAGCTTTCCAATGCTGAGCTTCTAAAGTTTATTATCTTTGATAATTACTTCACTGGATGGATGGGATAAAACCTGGCATGGGATGAGGTTATGGTATTTGTGCCATTTTTGGTAATTTCCATTGCACTGTGACACTGAATACCTTTGCTGTTGTACAGTGTTTAAGTTTGCTCAGACACAGACCTAAAATGAGAGATAATTTACTTAACTGTTCTGAGAAAATATGCCAAATGGGTAAGCCATGATTAGTTTAGAAAAAAGTTCAGGTTTAGTACTACAATGACTCATAACAATGAGCAAAAAAAGGTCATGAAAGTATTTTAAACTGCATTTTATCATAGGGAAATATAAAATTACCTCAAATAGCTGTGTCTGTACTTGACCTTCCAGCACCCAGGTACTTCTAGGCTGGCTCTTGGGTATTACACCAAAGCAGGATTTTAACCTTTTCTCCTAAAAGAATCCACAGGAAGGAAATACGACCCTTGCTGAACATA
Source organism: Pyrgilauda ruficollis (assembly GCF_017590135.1). Taxonomy (NCBI): domain Eukaryota; kingdom Metazoa; phylum Chordata; class Aves; order Passeriformes; family Passeridae; genus Pyrgilauda; species Pyrgilauda ruficollis. The sequence continues at coordinate 3,683,402 of NW_024528821.1, forward strand.
AAAGTCCCCAGACCAGCTGTTTATTCTTTAGGGCCCTTAAAAACATCTTTCCTCTTGGGAATGGTTTTATGATGGAGCAATTGCAGCTATTACAAAGCACTTCACAATTAAAGAATCCCACTCCTGAGAGAATTTTATTTTATGTCATAAAGTTAGTTTATAATATTTTATATTCCCAACTCTGAAAATAATTTATATTTAAATTACTTTATATTATTGTACTAGTTTATTATTTATTTTCTTTGTTTATTATTATTATATTAATTTATATTCCTAGTTCACAAATTAGTGAAAAAGATGTGAGGAAACATTTAAAATCACATAAATTCCAAACACAAACCAAATCTCAGCACCAAAATGTCTCTTTTCCAGTTACCTGGTCCTGAGCCATCTGAGCCAAGCTGGAGGGAGCCCAGAGCCCTGGACAGGGAGAGAGGAACGGGATGGGAGAGCCTGTGCCAGGATGAAGCCCATGGCTTGCCCAGCAATTGTATGTAGCCATTGAGTGATTAATTTGGCAAATTAATTAGTTCATGGTCCTCTTGTACTTAGGAAAAGATACATATCTTTTTTTCCCCCACTTTTTATCACTAGGAAGTTGCAGCACCATGGCAGGGCTGGGCAAGGGAATAGTGTTCAGGACACTGAGAAAAGCTCGTGTTCAATGGGCAATGAACCCAATTAATGTCAGGCAGGGAGAGACGGATTCTCCTGGAATTGTGCCTTTACCTCTTTGCACATTTTCAGGGAGGCAGATGTAAAAATGTGCCATGGTGATGTCACCAGGCTGCTGGGACTGGCCACAGGCGGGTCAGAAATGCCACCACAGGGCTGGCAGCACCACATTCTCCAAAGGGAAAAGTGACAGGAGACTGAGTGAAAGACAAGGACATCTCTCTGATGACATCCCATGGCCACTGAAGTTGCTGGGACTCCTGCTCCTGAGTTCAGTAAAGCTGGGATTTCACCCAGCTCCTTTTGTCTGGTTTGTAAATGAGGATTTTAAAGGCCACCCCTGAGGCCAGGTCTCCTGTGCTGATGTACAAGAAACAATCCCTAAACCTGGACTCTTGCTGCCTTCTCTTGCTTTGGCCCTAATTTCAGAAAACACTTAATATATCCATAAATACATTTCTCACCAGCAAAGCTCTTGAGCAAACACCTCATTTAAAGATTTGCTTATCTCTAATTCCTTGGTGAAGAAGTAAGATATTACTCCAAAGGAGCAAAAAGGGATAATCAAGCTGTAAATCCTCACAGTTTCTATCATTTATAACCAGAGCTTAGTCATCTTTTGACCAGTGACGCACAGCACTGATTTCTTGCTGAATAAAATTGTAGAAGCACAGCCAGTTTTTCACAGAGCTTGGAACTGTGCCCTTTGTGGGGTTTTATGAATGCAGAGCTCAAGGTCCATAGTATGCCATGGATAACCTAATGCAAGGTCATGTTTTGCTGGAATAAGAGCGCCTAAATCCTCCACAGCAACGATGGGGCCCAGCCCTACCTGGAGATTTTATCAAATTTCACAGGGATTTGGCTGTGCAGAACAAGTTCAAACTGTGAGAGCAATAAAAGCAGTTGTAAAGCACTGAAGATTGGAACTGTAAAGGTCAGAGCCTGATCTGCACTCTCCCAATTCTCACATGTATTTAGATCTGATATACCCTGTGCATTTAGCTTGGTGCTCTGCAGTTCAGCAAGGTGGAAGAAAATTATCTTTACCTTTGGAAAATTCCATCACAGGGCTATGCTTTCCTTCTAAAACTCCAAAATTTCATATCATGAATGATGCATATCCTGTCTCAAAGAAAATCACCCCAGAAGAAACATTCCCCATGGCCTTAACTTTAGGCAGATGCTAACCATGAACCAGCATGGGGGTGTGTAAAAGTGCATTTCCCAGGTGAACTGGACATTCACTTCTGCACACACACATACACAAAGAGAACAGAACCACGAGAAAGTTTTCTTTCCAGCCTGCCACAGTGAAGCCAGATGGCACACAGAACTCTCAGAGCACTGTAAACTCTTTCCTCTCATCCCCAAGCACCTGGATTGAGCACTTGGCCAGGATTTGGAAGGAACTTATATTCAATTTAGTAGCCACTGAGTGGAAGTACTGAGAGCTCCTTGCTGTGTGAATTTCTCTTGAGAAAGTCCTAGAAGTCCATTGAGGTTAGGGGTTTTATAGCTCCTGTTCCCACTCCCATTTAGGGAGTTTTAAATGTGAAGCAACTTGTTAAGTTTTTGTATTGCCTAAACCCAGAAGTGGAGAATATTTTGATTCATCCAAAGAAACTCTCTGAAGGCCATCAATGCTCAGAATGAAAATGAATCAAAACAATCAACCCCCTGAGATTAGTCAGAATTAGCTCTTTTCCTGTACTGGTCTGTATGAAATAATTCCTTGACCTTTGACCAGGGAGAAAAAAGTTAAAAAGCACAAAATAAGCTATAAAAATGACCATTAAAAATTTCCTCAGGAAATCTATTTAAATGCTGATGTCATTTTCTCCAGTCACCACTTCAATTTTACTCTGTTTTAAATCAGAAAGGCACCATCAGAGTCACAAGGAGGGCAAGGTTTGGCCAGGCAACAGTAGGAATGTGGGAGAAACATCCAAGGGGGAATGCACATGCAAGGGCTGCCAGGAAGACTCTGCTCCAAGATGAGAAAGAAATCTGAGGAAAGAGGTGTCTCCTTACTCTGGAATCTGAGATGGATCCTGGGACATGAAGCACAGAATGGTTTGGGTTGGGAGGAACCTTGAAGATTTTCTTCATCCAGCCCCTCTACCACAAGCACTCAGCTAGTCTTGCTCCAGATGTCCAGGTTTGGAGAAGCTCGTGGAAGTGTTGAATTTAAACAGAGGTTTAACAGTCCAGCAGGTGAGACGCTGCAGAAAATCCACTCAGGATCATGACTCTATAATGGAGTGAAGAAGAGGACTCTAACTCAAGGCAAAGAGTGGTGAGTGCCAGTGTGTTGGAAAGCCAAGGGAAACAGGAGAAGATGTGGCCTCATAAATCTGGTTATTCTTCCAAAAATATACTGCAGGAACATGAGATACTACTGGGAACACACACAGTGCAGCACAGTGTTCAGCAAAGCATGGTAACCTAATTTCCGTGTTACATGAAAGAAGAAAACCCTGACTCATATTTTATGAAAATTGTAATGGTGAATCAGCAAATTACTTCTGTTTATCTCCTCCAACGTCAGCACGCTGAAGTCTGGAGCAACCTGAACTAATCCCAGGGCACTTTTAAATAGAATATATTCAGGCCAGCTGAAGCTGGGCTAAATGGGAACAAGCAGGAATTCGTCATCAATGGACAGATGGGAAGCTCAGAAAATGCTGTTTCCTGCCTGTCCAGTCAGAAGGAAAGACAAGCTCTGTGTGTGCCCTTCACCTCTGACTCCTGTATCAGATCCCAAATAAAAAATGTTTACACTTCAGAAATGTGTGGCTGTTATAACACGATGTCCCTGGATGGCAAATGCTGGTGGTTTTGTATATGGTCCTGTTTACACATATCCCTGTGGTGGTAGGAAGAAAATAAAACTGCACAGAAATGTATAACCTGATCTGGTTTGTTTAGCTGCTAATCCAATCTTCTCTCCTAGTAGAGCTCCAATAATTTGATTGTGTTGTGTAGGGCACTCTGGAGCACCTGAGGGATGAGAATGAAATACTGTAGATGAGCAGAGAAACTGCTGAAATGCCTTCCTGCATCAGTGCTCCGAGTACATCATGAGATTGCTGCTGCTCACCCTCAGAGCCAGGTGAGGACACACAAATCCATGAAGCATTCCATAGGTGTTGTGTCAGGCATGGGAATGGGGCTGCCCAGGGAGGTGGCAGAGTCCCCATCCCTGGAGGTGCTCAAGGAATGACTGGAGGTGGCACTCAGTGCTCTGGGTTGGTCACAAGATGGGGATTGGTCACAGGCTGGACTCAATGACCTTGGATGTCTTTTCCTACCTCAATGATCCTGTGATTCTGTGATCTCCTGCTCCAGGGCTTTTCCAGCCATCCCAAGCCATTGAGGGGAACACAGGGAGCACAGCAGGACCGTGCCCCTCCTTTGGGGCTGTCCCCATAGCCAGGACTGTGCCACTGCCTGGACCAGGCATGTCAGCCCCCACTGGAAGCAGCAATGTGCCCAGCGGGGTCACACCTGGCCGCACACCTTCCTGTAGGTTTGTTGCGCTCACTGGTGCTGTAACAGCATTAACTGCCTATAAATTCCCATTATGCCCCTCTCCCCCTCGTGAGGAAACTGTAACTGTGATGAGTCTCCCCTCAGTCTCCTCTTGTCCAGCTGTACAGACCAGTTGACCTCAGCCACTCCTCAGCCACTCCCCCACCATCTTTTGCCCCCTTTGGACGCCCTCTGATAGTTTAATTCTTTCATATTTGTGGTGCCCAAAACTTCCCCCAGGACTGGAGGCGAGGCCGCCCCAGTGCACAGCACAGCGGGACAATCCCCTCCCTTGCCTCGTGTCCCCCAGGACAGGGATGTCCCTCCTGGCTTTCAGGACACTGCTGACTCAGAACCAACTTCCCGCAGGGAAAAGAGCCGGGACGGCCCTTCCCCTGCAGCGGGGCACAGGCTGGAGCAGCCCGTGTCCCGGCGGGGCCAGAGGCCGCTGCTGGCACCGCTGTCCCGGTGGCGGTTGCGGAGCTGCGGCTGGGACTGACCTCAGCGTGACGGCAGCAGCGCTGAGTCACCGGGCAGCCAGCACCGGCAGCGCCCTGCAGAGCGGGGAACGCTTCGGCCACGCTGGATGGGATCGGAAAGGGAAAGCAGCCAGGCTCCGCAGTGGGGTTCGTGTGCTGCAAGGAACATTTCATGGGCTTTGTGTGAAAAGAGCTGCAGAGGAGCCCGGTGTTATTATTTACTGAGTTGTGCAATATTGCAGCAATCCCAAAGAATGACAAGTGCTGAGCGATTCCTTCAGAGAATCAACCACTCTGATAAATGCTGCACTGAGAGGAAGGGTTTGTTTTGATCATCATTGAGAAAACATGTTTGAAACATTGGGCACAGCACAGGCAGCCCTGGCAGCAGAAATCTGAATCCCTGGAGCACAGAGCAGTCACGTAGGCTCCTGGAGGTTCCCTGTCACATGATTTCAGCTGGGAAAAAAAGGGGGGAAAGCCCTAAAAGTACTCTGAAGGATTATTTCGTCAATGCTCAAAAATAAAATGAAAAAAAAAAAAAAAAAGGTAAAGCAAGGACATAAAAATACCGCTTTTACCTTGAAAAAAAATTGCTATCCCACATAAAAGCTTTTGAAGTCTCTGAGCCTTTGGAGGTCCTTGGCTTCCACCAAGGCTGGGCTGAGTTTAACCACAGTTGTACAACCCCAAGTAGTGGCAGAGCCATTCCCGGCTGCTGTATTGATTTATTATTGAAAGGAGGGTAATTTAAAAAAAAGAAATAATTTTGATTTTTTTTTTTTTTTCAATCTTCGTACTAATTCTTTTAACTGCTTCTTTCCATCAGTCTTTTTCCAGAAGAAAAATCACTTCCCTGTCACATTAACTAAGTTTAATTTTTTCCTTAAATCTGTCCCAGGCTTCTCATTTGCTCAGTGGTTGACAGAGTATTTTCAAAGGCTAAATATTAATCTATTTAGGAACAGACAGAAAGCATTTGGGGGCGGGGGGGGGGGAATAAACATTCAAATCTTTTTCAGAACTAGCAGTTTCTTTTCCTCAATTTATTTTGAGTGAAACCCCACATCCCTATTTTAAATTGAACATCCACAAGCCAATGCAGAACACAACCAGCACAGCTCAGTAGAAGGTTGTGCCAGTGCTCCTGGCAGAGATAAGCTGGAAATGAAGCTTATTCAGGAAATTCATGGAAATGGAACAGGGAAAAAAACTTAGTAGTAAAAATAATTGAGCCCAGTGATGTAAAGCCCTTTGGTTTTCCCTGTCCTACTGGCTTTCAAAAAGACCTAACTTAGGTTTACACCAATTTTTCTGAAAATGACACAATCTAGGGGACCTCAGAGGTGGAGGATCAGATCATTAATGCTGCTATTGGAGAATTAAATTGTTTTATTGAACTGATTCTTTCATGCCCTCTGGTTGCTGCATCTCAGATCCTGGCAGGTTTGCTCTGAATTCCTAAACACTTCATCCTGGGCTTTACAGTCCTGTTTGTCTTCATTGTTCCACAAAGAGACAGGAGAAATCCCTCTGCTGCTTCACATAAATAATGCCCATGGTGGAAGAAGTTTTCTTGCCATGAAACTTTGAAGGAGATGGCAGCATTTCAAAGGACAGCCAGAATGGTCTTAAAGGCAATGATTTTTAAAGAACATGGAATATGACAAAGAGGAGGGTGAATAAAAAAAAAAACAAACAAACAGAAAACAAACAAACAAACAAAAAAAACCACCAAACCAACCAAAACCCCACAACTAAAATTTAAAAATAAAACCAGAAAATAAGTTCTTTTTCTAAAACATTAATTATTGAACCCTGCTTTCCTGGAAAATCATATCATTTCTGGTGTGTACTCTAAATAAGAACAATTTTTGGTGAATTTTCTGTGGAACAGAAACTCAATTCTGTCCACTTTCAGTAGTTTCTTTCAGGTGTGTCTCCGTGAAAAAACAACCAGCAGTTCAGTGCTGAACAAAATAACATTCCGTTTCCCAGAGCAGCTGTGGCTGCCCCATCCCTGGAAGTGGCCAAGGCCAGCTTGGGCAGGACTTGGAGCAACCTGGGATAGTGGAAGGTGTCCCTGCCTGTGGCGGGGAATAGGGTGGGGAAGGCGTTTAAGGTCCCTTCCAACCCAAACCACTCCATGGTTTTGTGGTTACCTTACACCTGTAGTGATTTAACGAGTCATGGAAATGCTCATTTGAGGATGTAGCCATGCAATGTGTGGTACAAACATTGTCAGGATCAACAGGCCTTTTACACCCACCAGAACATCCCTGGTTCAGACAGTGGGCAGAGCTGTACTTTGCCATCATCTCTCTCCTGCAGAGCCAGGACTGATTTGTCGTTCCCTCTTTGAACCGGACTCGTGCAGTTGCCAACCACCTGCAGTGGAAATCTGGTGAGTCACCAGCATTTTGGACCATCAGTAATTCTGAGCTGCAGAGTCCTCCTTCTGTGGGGAATCTGCTGCAAGTAGAAAAGCAAAGTAGCCAGTGGGCAACGTGTGCAGGTCCCAGTGCCAGTGCTGCTCCATCCAAGCTGCCTGGCTCATCCCAAGGGATAACATCATCCCTCCTCCCATGGCCAACTGCTTCTGCCTCAGAGATGCAGCCAAGATCTCACATCCCCCAGTGTCTTTATCACCTTAATTTCTTTTTGCTGTTTGTAGAATTTAAATACAAGTCCAATCCTTGTATTGCATTTATTTGTATCCCCTAAAAAACCTGTATTTTAATGACAAGTGTTCTCTTAGGGTCAGAGTTCTCAGCAGTGCTGCAACACACCTGGATTTGCTCCTTCTGATGTTCTACCCCCTGAATTCCTATTTAACATTTGCTGCCTCTTGCACCTCATGCGTGACTGACACCGGGAGTGACTAAGGGACCAGATCAATTATTGTGATTAAAAATTGATCCTCATCGCTCTTGGTGTCACAGTTCACAAGCCAGCACTCATGAGCTCATTTGGCTTGGGCCTGTAACCATTGCACATGGTGAGAATCTCACTGAGCAGAGTAAAATCATCACTACGTCAAAACTGAAGGATTTGATCATCACAAGAATAAGACTCAAGCTGTGTTTGTGGCCTTTATACCTAACGGCAAAGTCATATTTAGGTTTGGATGCATTTCAAAAATGACTTTTAATAGTAAGAACCACTCTTTGGGAGGTTTATGCAATATGGGATCTCAGGTACCATGAAAAGAAAATGTACCTTTGTTCCCTCTTGCAAAGCATGAAGAGTATTCCTGTGGTCTTGGCTAAAAGGCATGAAGGAAATGCCAAATGTTTGTAACACACTGCACTGAAAAGCTCATTACATTTAACAAATCCTGGGTTGGTCAATTCCTGCCTGTGAAAACACATAGGAAAGGGAAAAAATAGATGAAAAAGAACATGATGGAAGCAGAGTAAAAGAAAAAGAATGACTGAGCTGAGACACCACAGGCAGAGAAGGGAAATTTTATGTAATGAATGTTTTCCACCTCATCACCTCCTTCCTGCCCTAAACACCATCACCACCTGTAAGTGCACTCATTAAACTGGCAAATCCATACACCTCCATCATGCCTGAAAACTGAATTCTACTGAGTTTTCAGCACTTTTATTTAATAATTCTGATTTTTTTTTTCATATATTCAGTTTGCTTCTTCCCTAGCTCATCCTTTTGTGCAGCTCAGTTTGTCAGTTTTATTTCTCCAAAGTGCTACGGAGGGAGCAACATATAATTCACAACTCAATAAAATTTAAGGAAAAATAAATATTTGCTGCATCCAAGATGAGATGGAGGATATGTAGGAGGGGAGGAGGCAGGAGGCAGACTTGAAATTGCTGCTTTTGGAAGAGATTTGAGAATTGAGGGTTGGTACCTCAGTGCAAAATGGCTGGGGCTCTAAAATGGATTGATCAAGAATTGAAATGAAAAATGCAGGAGGGAACTGTTCAGAAATCGTGTCTGTGCAAGGTGATTTCAGTCTAATGAGCAGTACTGGACACCCATGATTGTTTGGAGGTAAACCAATTTATTTACAATTTTATTGGCTGGAAAAAGCCACCAAAAGGCACCTTCACCTTTCAAAACCTGGGTTTCAGCAAACTCCTCATTTTAGAGGCAGAAGGTCTCTACCAAGAGTTCAGAGATTAATCAACAGCTTTATTCCCTCCTAACCATTGGTGACTCACATCTCAAAAAACAGGGACTCCAGTGTCAAAGTTGTTCTTTTTCTCCTGGGTGAGAGAGGCTGGAGGGTCTGGGCACTGAGCTCCTGTGAGCAAAGCTTCACTCTGCACCCAAAGCACAGCCCAGGAGGGACCCTCCTATGCTTCCAGCTGTTATTATAACAAAAATATTTCTAAATTACTAAATTACATGGGTTTCACTGCAATCTGTGCCAACATTTTGGTGTGTCCCTACACCTGCACTCATAGTAGGTAACATATTTAATTCAGGTTGCTGAAGATAATTGCTTGGTAATGTGTTTTTTTCCAAATTTAGATTTTTTTAAATAATGAAAATTCAGTGATGATTGTCAGGAAAAAACCCCAAACCAATAAAATGTATTTATTTTTTAACTCAGGTAGCTTTTTAAGGTATACCATCAGGATATTTCTTCAGCAGTCAAAAGGAAGGGGAGATTTCAGTTGGAATTTGTGAGCTAATGTCCTGAGCAGCTCTGAGGAAGCTGCAGCCCAGTGTGTTTCCTCCTGTGACACCTGTGTGACACTGATTGATGCTTCTCCAGGTTTAATTGAGGTAGAACATTGCATGCTCCTGTTTCTGAGCAGGTTTTGCTGCTTTGTTCTCTAACACTGTTGTGAGTAATTAGGCCAGGTTCACTTCTCTTTGACAGCAATGAAATGAATCATTTTGTTCAGAGTAGATGATCGCTGTAATACTTCCTATCTAATATCACTGCCACCTCCAAATCGTGTCCTAATGAGAGAGTTCCAGGAATATTAGAGAAAAAAGAGGTGGATATTCGATGATCTACTGTCTGCTTCTGACCCTGGAAAACCTTATTCATTTAAAGAACTATTACTCATGAGAGTTACTGTGCAAGCTTCCAGGAGGCTGGATACAGGATGGTTGTCCAAGCAGGAACAGACTCTTTAAACAGAGAACTATTAAATATGTTAAATCTCTACTGCAGCCCTCCCAAGATGTGGTTTAAAACCACATTTCTGTGAACTGGTGACACTGAGAATTATCAGATTCAGAAAATCTCATCTTTTCCCATCTCCTGGATAAAAAGGTCCTTCCTGCAGACCTCTCCTATTACACACATGGAGTCTGTCATTGCTGTGGTGTCACCAGTTCAGTTTCAAAGCTTTCACAGCCCGGACTCAGTGATCTTTATCACTATAAATTCAGACTCCTGAGGCACCAGCAAGAATAATTAGTTACTGGCTTTGCTCAAGTGTCTTCTGCCACACTCTTTGCAGTTCATTTGCCACGAGCACTCCTGCATTATTACTGTATCCACAACTCCAACAGGCATTTCACCTGGGAAAAGCTGCCAGCTCAGATGCATCACTCCTCTGTCAGGTTCTGTCTGAGATGCCTCAGCAGAAAATATTGTTAAATATAGATCCTGGTGGCTGAGAGGCTGGACATGGCCCAGCCCACAGCCCCCAAGTGCTGGGCTCATCCCAGTGTGGGCAGCAGGAAGGGGGGATTCTGCCCTGCAGAAGAAAATGCCTCCAGCCCTGGCATCCAGAAGGACGTGGAGCTGCTGGAGCCAGTCCAGAGGAGGCCACAAATGATTAGAGGGGATGGGGCAGCTCTGCTCTGGAGAAAAGCTGGGAGAGCTGGGGGTGTCCACTGTGGAGAAGCTTTGGGTGACTTAATTGTGGCCTTCCAGTACCTGAAGGAGCTGAAGAAAGATGAAGAGACACTATTTATTTACAAGGGCCTAGAGAGATGGGACAACTGGGCGATGGAGTCAAACTGAAGGAGAGGAGAGATGTCCAAAGAAGGGACATGAAGATGGTGAAGTGCCTTGAGGAGCAGCTGAGGGCACTGAGGGACAGTGGAGCTGTTCAGCTGGAGGAGACTGAGGCGACACTCAGCGAAGTCACAGCTCTGTCGTGAGGGAAGGCAGAGGCGCAGGTGCTGCTCTCTGTGGTGACAGGGACAGGAGCGGAGCTGTGCCAGGGTCAGGCTGGAGATCAGGGAAAGGTTCTTCCCCCAGAGGGTGTCTGGCACTGCCCAGGCTCCCCAGGGAATGGTCACAGCCCCAGCGCTGCCAGAGCTCCAGGAGCGTTTGGACAACGCTGCCAGGGATGCACAGGGTGGGATTGTTGGGGTGTCTGTGCAGGGCCGGGACCAGGATTGATGATCTTTGTGGATCCCTTCCAACTCAGGATATTCTGTGTTTTATACTGAATATTAGGAGGAAATTCCTCTCTATGAGGGTGGTGAGGCCCTGGAATAGATTTCTCAGATAAGCTCCCCCATCCCTGGAAGTGTCTAAAGCCAGGCTGGCCGGGATTTGGAGCACCCCAATCTCTGCCTGTGCTCCTGCCCAGGGCAGGGCAGGGCCGGGATGAGGCTCCCGGTCCCTCCGAGCCCAAAGCCGCAGGCGCGGCCCCGCCCCGGCTCGTCACGGGGCCGGAACCCGGAGCCGCCGGAGCCGCCGCCGCCCCGGGCCCAGCGCTGCCCCAACCCGGTCCGGAGCCGCGCCGCTCCCCCCGGGGCCGCCAGCATGTCCAACATGGAGAGTATCCTCGGGAGGGACCGCGGGCGGGATGGGCCGGGAGCCGCCGGGCGGGCCGGGCCGGGGGAGGTGGCGGTGGCCAGCGAGGCCTCCCCGCCGGGAGGAGCCCCCGGGGCGCGGGGGAGCGAGGGGGCGAATCCCCCCTCATGGCGGTGGTCGTGGGGACCGAGGGGCAGCGGCGGGAGGGCTGGGTGTGACACTGGCAGGGGCTGAGATCGCGCAGCCTCGGAATTCTCTTCTAAAGACGAGAAAAGAGAGAAGGGATCTCATGTTCCATAACGATATCTCTAGGGGGTGTCAGAGGATGGTGCTAGGCTTTGCTCAGTGGTGTCCAGCACCACGATGAAAAGCAGTGGTCATAAGCTAAAAACCAAGGAGTTGCACCTCAACACGAGGAAGATGTTCTTTTTGTGGAGGGGGCAGAGCCCTGGAATAGCTGCCATGGATGGGGATGTGGAGTCTCTAGGGAAATCCCAAACCCACCTGGACACGTTCCTGGGTCACCTGCTCCGGGTGACCCAGCCAGGGCGGGGGGTTGGACCTGGAGACCTGGTGATCTCCAGAGGTCCCTTGTAACCTCAGTTACTCCGTGTTTCTGTGGATTACTGCCCTGAAGGGACAAGGAAGTGGGTGGGAAGTTCGGTGTCTCTTCCCAAGGCCTGATGAGGCAGCCTGGGCTGGGAGTGAGGAGGATGGAGGGACAGCCCAGTTCCTGAGGCAGAAAACACAATTTCTACTAAAAATAGTGCAAGTTGTGCAGCAGGGGCAGCATACATGTGTGTAAACTGGAGTGATGTCAGCTGGGCTGTTCCCCAAACAGCCACCACGTCAGCTGTGCTTCCTGCTCTTGGAAAGAATTTACACACAGGGGCCTGTGTGGGCTGACTGAAACTTTCTTGCTGTATAAAACCATCTTCACACACAGGGGCAGAAAACTCTTACAGAGCCCAGAGGTCTCAGTGTGGATTCCAGTGGTCTCAGTGTGGTTGGAATGTGCAGGCAGTGCTGGCATTGCCGGTTGTCCTGGTAGGGACTGACGGGATTGCTGGAGCAGCTGACTGTGAGTCACAGACTGAGGTGGAAGTTGGGTTCTGCTTGGTTTGTGGCACGTTGAGAAAGACACTTGAAGGGAGGAGCAGGAATGTGCTCCTCAGGGATGGGTGAGCTGAGGAGGTGGCTGGTGAGCTGGTTTAATGTCAGGTAAATTCCCTAGCTGAGTAACTGGGGAAGTTATTTCAAAATAAACTGCTCGGGTTCTGGTAGCTACATTGATAGATATCCTAAATGCAAAGTCACGTGTGTTACCTGTTTGTAGCCTGCCTGTGATGTTTATAGGATAACAAAAGACATTCCTAATGTTCCCAGTTTGCTGTCAGAGTAAGAAGAATGGCTGGACTTTAATGCAGAAAACAGCTCTGGAATAATTTATGTGATTGAAATATTGAAGAAACCTCAAACTCGTAATGTTTAGCTTTGTGCTTCCATTTAATTGTTAATCATGTTAGTACCTGCTGTATCTTCCTCTTAGGATACCACAGGTGGCAGGAAAGAAACCTACAAAGCTTTTTACTTACGTATTGTTTGCGAAGGACTGATATTATTTGGAAGCTTTCATCAGCAGTGTTTTAAGAGAATGTTTTTGATTGTTATTTTTACAGCACACAGATTCTCTGTAATAGTAATAGTATTCTCAGTAATAGTTTAGTGCAGTCATTCCAAAACACTCTGAAGGCTTGTCTTACTTGGACCTTTCAGTTTAAGCAGTTGAACTTCTGTTTTTAAAGTTTCTCTTCCTGACTGGAGTACTCTGCCCAAAAGTCAGATGATGGAGCTGTCAGGGAGCCTGGGATAACTCACATGATCCAGGGCTGGAAAGGAGCTGGAAGAATAATTTAAATCCAAGATCCTGCTGGGTTGTAGCTGGCCTTGCCCAGCTGATCCAGTTTGCTGTTACACAGTTCATTTGTTGTGTTCTTCAGTGGCTTGGGTTTTTTTTTTTTTTTGGATGGGGAGGTTCCAGGCAGGTCAGGAAACCACATCATTTCACTGGGAGTCACAGGCTTCTGGTGTGGGAGTGAAAGTAACTGGCAGAGAACTACTCTCAGTTCCTCCTGGGGGGTGTTTGGTGGCTGGATTTATCACTCTGAAATAGGTTTAGTCCCTTAACTTACACTGCAGAACACCTGTTTAATTTGAAGTTTGCTGCAAAGGAGCTCAACAGAAACTCCAAAAAATGCGACAAAGAAGAAAAGGCAGAGAAAGCTAAAATTAAGAAGGTAAGTCTGAACCAAATTTTTAGATCTGTTGCTTGTCTGTTAAGGCATGAAGACATCTGGTGTGTTGTTGTTTTCCTGGTGTGCATGCTAATGATCATGTAGTCAATGTTTGTGATTTAAAGTATGTGACTATAAATATTCCTGTGTTTATTAATAAACATGAGGATAAATCCTTGTGGATGGCTCGTGGCATTTGCTTCCCTAGAGGATTGTCTTGTATGTGCTTTGGTAGAGACTGTTCTCAGAGTTAAAACCACTTCATGTTTATCAGTTTGTATTAAATGGGCTTGTGGAGAGAAACTTCAAACCAGCTTTTGAGTCCTTGAAGTAGTGAAGAGAGAGACTGAGTTGATTTGGTGTGTTTTTGCCCATGAGATACAGCTGTACCACCTGTGCCTGTTTTTGTGTCTTGAGACTGAAACTGTTTTCAGGAACAGAAATTATGTTTCTGTCGCTCTGCAAAACTGTGCATTCTTTCCAATGCCTTCCTTGGAAAGAAGTTAGGAGTTCTCATCTTGGAAATGTTTGTGATCTATTGTAGGAGGAGGGAGGGATTTGTTTATTTTTTTAATAGAAAGAGATATAGTGATTAATTAATGCTTCTTTCAAAGCCAAAATAGACTACACAGAAATCCTATGTACAGGAGCAAGGAAGGGTAAAAGGCTTTTCCTTTTGTGTCTCTCTTTGCCAAGGCCATCCAGAAGGGGAACATGGAGGTGGCGCGGATCCACGCGGAGAACGCCATCCGCCAGAAGAACCAGGCCATCAACTTCCTGCGCATGAGCGCCCGCGTGGACGCCGTGGCAGCCAGGGTGCAGACTGCCGTCACCATGGGCAAGGTGAGGCCCTCCTCCTCCTGCAGGGGCAAGGAGGAGACCTCTCATCTTCTCTGGAGTGGCTTCGTCCCAGCTGCAACGAGCTGGGAGCTTTCACTTTCGGTTTTAGAGGTAGCCAGGAGTAAATCGGCCGCTGGAGTTCCTCTGGCAGCTGCTCTTTGGATTATTTCACAAAGGTACTTCTCCCCTTCAAAGCAAAGTCATGAGGTAGTTGTGATTCCAACAGATAGTTGTTTAAGGTAAACTGATTTACTGCTCTTCACCTTGAAAGTTTATTGTGACCTGTGGACCAAATGCATCCCTTAACAGTGGCAGGTCTCAAGTCTACAGAAATGAGTGCCATATAAAGCTCATTTTAGTGAATTTTGCCTCAGAATATGTATTTCAAGTGGCTGAGTTAATTTCTAGAGCTGGGAATGGTAGGAGCTATTTAAAACATGACATTTCAGATGGCAATAGGACGTTCCCTCCTATTTGTTACTGTCAAAGCTCTGTGGACAGAGATAA
The DNA here is from genome assembly GCF_017590135.1 of Pyrgilauda ruficollis. Lineage (NCBI taxonomy): Eukaryota > Metazoa > Chordata > Aves > Passeriformes > Passeridae > Pyrgilauda > Pyrgilauda ruficollis. The sequence goes on from NW_024528821.1 coordinate 3,698,431, forward strand.
GAGAGCTGGGTAGGAAATACCAGAATCCCAGAATAATTTGGGTTGGAAGGGACCTTAGAGCACATCCAGTGCCACCCCCTGCCATGAGCAGGGACACCTTCTGCTATCCCAGGTTGTCCCAAGCCCTGTCCATCCTGGCCTTGGATGCTTCCAGGGATCCAGGAGCAGCCACAGCTTCTCTGGGAAATCCATTCCCCACCCTCACAGGGAAGGATTTCAGCCCCCTTGTCTTATCAAATATTCCATGTTCTTTGAAAAAATTCTTTCTCTGCTTAATTTTGTGTTCTGAAACTCTTCCCTCACATCTGTGCTTGAGGTCTTAAGCAAGTCTTGTTAAGCCATGAGAGAATCTCTCATCAGCTGGACATGAGATGGCAGAAGTTGCTTTTCCTGTTGCTGATGGTTGGTTTTCCCTTTTTGTTTTCCAACTGTGCAGGATGAGCTGTCACAGAGACTGGCCCGCCTACGTGATCAAGTCTAAGTGAACAGAGCTGCAGTTCTTTGGACCTGCTTCCAAATTCCCTGTCTGGAACTAACCCTGCACTACACTCGAGGTGTAAAACAGTCCAGCTTAGGTGTTTGAATATTTGTAATATAGGGTACTCCACTCCAGCTTGCTACTCTTTCTAAAATACATTAAGTGACCCAAAAATATCACCTCTGATGTCCTTTTCTGTACATTTGGAAGTTGATCTATTTTTTGCAAGCTTTTTTCACAAATTCAAGTTGATGTTCTAAGTCAGCTACTAATGGTGGCATATTCTAGTTCCAAGCAAAACAGAGTATTAGTGAGATATATTTTAAATTATGAAGTGATTTTTTTTTTAAATTATGAGAACTGTTTCTGGTTGGAGGACTGATGTATCAGTTCAGATGATTGTTGTAGATCATTTTCCTACAGAGCCAAACTCCTGGAACACGCAGGGATGGACAGTGTGGACCTCCTGGAAAAGGCACTTGTTGAAACAAATAAGTGGACTTTGAGTTTTTTAGTCTTCAAAATTTAGGATAAATGTGCTGAAATTAACAGTTTAGTTCAAAAATGAGTTACCAAAAGCTGATTTCATATAACTGGGGACTTGTATGGTGGCATCACTTCAGCACAGCAGGAATAAAATATATTTTTGGACTCTTTGCCAGGTCTGTTGCTCTCTGCAGATAACATCCCATTGTTTTTAATATTCTGGTTGTATGGAGGAGCTAATCTTAGCAATCCCTTTATATTTCTGCATAGTAAGAGAGTCTGGCTGCTCTCAGTAGCTTCAAACTCTTGTTGCAGTTGTAAAATAAGAAATGGTTGTAGAAATTTGTACTTGAGACCACTTGTGATGTGTTGTGATAAACAGTGACATTCAAATTCTCTTCCTGATTTTTTTGGGCTCATTTTTATTTTTGTCTTTGTGGGGGTGAGGGAAGGTGTGGAGCACCAGGCTTGGAATTGGTTCTTGATTGCCTGGTGCTCAGGGCCACTTGGGTTTTCCAGTGTTAGGGAATTGTTTAAGGAAAAAGAAAACACTCAGTTTTTTATTCAAACAGGATTTTTTCAGTGAAAATGTGCAAAAATGATGAAACATTTCAGAGCAGTTTCAGGCATTACTTTGAATAACCCACGAGGGTTGAGCAGGATGTTATGTACTGAAGTAATCAAGGTTGCTGTAAAAATAAAGTAAGGAAAATAAGATAGACAAAACAAGCTGAAATGTGGGATTCTCTCACACTGGCAGCTGAACTAAACCCATGAGTTTAAAATGGGATCTTTTCACTTGTTAGAAAGAAAGTGATATTTAAAATAAATGTAAACACCTTGAATGTTCCTCCAGTAAACAGGAGAAATTGAAAGGTGTTTAAAAACCACATATTGACAGTTGTAGTCTGCCTATGATTCCTTCAAATGATTAATAAAACATCCCAGAAAGGGACTTTTTCCTGCATTTTCTTCCCTGGCTGCTTCTGATCATTGTAACCACGCTCATGCTGTATCTATGCAACCCAGTTACCAGCTGGGGTGACTGTGTGTGTGCCTTTGCCTTGCTGGACTTCTTCAGCTTGTTAATATTCAGTTACTTCATATCATGAGAGTGCTGGAAGCTTCCTGCCGTGGAATCGCTCCACGCTGGAGTTTACTCGGAGCTGTCCATGAACTCCTGAGGGTTCAGTGTCTGAAAGCAGCCAGCTCCAGCTACTGTGTCTGGCTTCTTCTAATGTTAAAAATCATGCTGCTCTTAGGCTGGTTTGGGCCATTCTGGAATTAGTTGAGGGTCAGACAGCAATTTTGAGCTCCCACATGGTTGATTTTCCCAGTCTGTTGCCTTGCTGTGAGCCTTGGAGGGATTTAAAAATAGACTGGGAGTGAGATTGCTGCAACAGAAAGGTTAAATAAGCTTCATTATTTTATTGATTGTTGTGGAGTTTTGATCTTATCCCAGTCTGGTGAACTCCAGAGGCAGCACAGATTTCCAGTGTTGTCTCTTGAAAGGAATTAACAAATACAAAGGTTTGACTGACATAATTAAGGTTATGTCTGGGGGACTGTGGTGCTGAGAGGCTTAGGCAGAAAGAGGTCTTTGAGACAGGGAATTTTTGCCCTGTTGACTTCACTCCAGGAGCTGCTGTGTATTTCAGCTGTGCCAGGGTTTGGGGCTGGCAGCTCCTTTGTACAGAACTCCTGCCCTCTCCTGGGGAAATGCTTTCACTCGTGGCTGGGAGCTGCATCCAGAAAGGTTGACGTTGTATTTTAAATACCTACATTTTTCTGATGTCATTTGGAAACGCTTAAAGCTCGAAGTTCCTCTTAAAGCAATATTTGAGTTTCATTCTTCCTCCCTTCAGGCTTCCCAAAACATTTCTTTTCCCTGAGCAGCTCTGGCTCCTCACTCCAACCTTGTTTTGTCTCTGTAAGTTGACTGTTTGTAAAGTTCATTTCATGTTAAATCACTTGTTTGTGCTTTTCTGGAACCTTATTGCCAGCTAAAATTTCAATATTTCTGCTGATGAGCAGGCACATCTAAAGTGAAACATTGCTTCAAATGTTGCTGGATGGATTTGCTCAGCATTTTTATCCTGTTTCTGAAACTGTTGGTTTGTGGTAGCTTTGTCTTCATTAGAATTCCAAAACAAAGCCATGCAAAGCTTCAGATGAAAGGAGAGGGAAGCAAAACAAAACCAAGAACTTTCATGTCATGATTGCAACGGGATAAAACTTATCATGTTGCCTTTGTGGAGATCCTTGGAGCCAAAAAATAGTGAATTTTTGTTAAACATAATCAGCAGTTGTGTATAGGCATAAATTCTGAAGCTGGTGCCGTGTATAGAGAAGAGAATAATTTTTGTAGCACTGGTTGAGTTCACTTTGAAAACTGCTTTACTTGTATGGGACAGTTTGTAAATGTAACTGCAGGTGGAAAATAAAATTGTACAGACAACTCATTCTGGGTGTGTGTCCAGGTTGTGTGGCTGCTACAGGTCTCTGTACATGGATGGACAAGCAGATGGGTTGTCTTTCCTGTGGGAAGACATCTAGAAAATCCAATCTTTATGGAGAGAAAACAAGAAGAAAATCAAGTGGGTACTATTGAGAGAGATTTGGGACAACTGGGGAGTAATTAATATTAAGTATAACAACATAAACTCTAATTTTATGGGGTGTTTAAAAATGTTTAGTCTGATATGGAGAGAGCCCTGTGCATAAACATCTCTAAGGGTTTTCTGTCCTTACACACAGAACAAGGGACCACTGGAAAACTGGCAAGGAGGTGGTGTGGGTTTGAGTTTGGGGTTGGGTTTGGTTTTCCCAGACCTAAAAATCTTCAATTTTAACATTTCTGTTCAGTCGTTCAAGAGCCAGCAGAGGGCACCTGAGGCTTTGCTTTTCTGAGTCCTACAGAAATGACTGGTTGGAGTAGTTAAAGGAAAAATGTTTCAGGGGCTGTTCAGGGAGCAGTGTCTCCCATGGAACCTTTGTTTGGGCAGTATCCACTCGCTGTGCCAGGGCTTTGATCCCAAAATCCAGCTGGGCAGCACATCCACAGGGTCATCAGCTGAATGGGGTCAGTCTGCACTAAATGCTCTCAAACGGTCCTTTGCTGCCTCTGGGGTAATTTAGGCCTCTGAGATCTGTAAGGAGGATAGTGAGTAACCTTGTGCTTAAAACTTGGGTTTAAATTTCATTTTTAGTTTAATATTGGGGGTTTTTAGCTGTTGTCATTCTGCTTTTGAGCTGTGATAATTCTGTTTTATACACATGGAAACACTCAGTATGCACTGATGGAAATGGATTTTAGTGGTAATTTTTTTTTTTTTTTTTTATCAGAGCTTTGATGAACTTCGGTTTGATGACAGATTGACTTTAATTTCAGGATTCTCTTTGCAGTTCTGCCTTCACCTCTTGCTCAGGCTGCTTTGAGCTCACGACAGCACTTGGCTCCCAACTTTCTTGTTTCAAACAGAATTTTTCCAGTGGAACCCTGAGTAGGGTCAGTGGCCTTGCTTGTTTCGGAAGCAGCTCCCTTCATTACCATTCCTTGAGGGAAAGGCCCCACGTGAACAATCTGTAACTAATTTCACGTGCCAGTGGAGCTGCTTTCACTGGGAGAAGATGCACTGAGAGAGTCTCCCAGGCTCCTGCTTCCCTTTGCTGCTCTTTAGAAGGATCTCAGCCTGGATCAGCTGCGCAACGTGGTTCAAAAGGGAAAATCAAAGGGGCTGCAGGATCCACGTTTTGGGAAAGCTTTCCAGGGTCTTTCAATGGTGCCAGTCACCATAAGGAGCTGCCAGACCCAGACTCAGCACAGAGGCTGCTCACAGTCCTTACCTAAATAAGGGGGATTTCAGAGAATAAAATATTTCATATTGCATATTTCTAATTTAAATATGCATATTTAATAATCCAAGCAATATAGAGAGTGATATACATATGCTAATTATATAGAATAATAAACCAAAATATAAATAAATAAAAATATCAAAATAAATAAAATCTAAATGTCTAAACACAAAGATGTTTTACAGTCATGCCTGTGTGTATTGCTTAGGATATTCTAAATTTATTAAACCTGAGTGATACAATCGTTTTGCAAAAGTCTAAAGCAACGAACATGACATAATGTGTGTATCTGACAAGGTAATAATCAGCTTAATTTAATTTCCCTGCTATCTGATTCATAATTCTTTATCACAATCAATTTCTGTCAAAATGAGCTGTCAGAGACAGGAAAGCATTTGAAAACTTCCTTTAGACACTCAATATTTTTTATTAAACTTTTTATGACTCCTTTTTTTTTCAAAGATAGATAAACATAACCCAGGGGTCTCTACAGGAGATATTTCCCTTTATTCTTATCACAATCAGAGCTTTGTTTCTCGAGGTGCAAAATGGGTCATTACTGGAACCATTAAGCTGGATTTCTGTTGCTGGTGGTTTTGCAGTTCCATCTGAAGTCCCAATATTTGCCTGGAAATCCATCGGAGAAGCTGGCGGGCCTGTTCAGAGTGTTGTAAATTAGTTCCAGTCTCCACGAGCCTGCTGTGACTAATTGATGTGACCTGGAAGTGGATAAAGTCCATAACAGTAAGATCAACTTTTCCTCTGGTAATTTGACAAATAGAGCCCTTTTTTAAAGTCCTGTGTAGGCTCCATTCCCCATTTGTTCTGTCGTGATGGGCATCGTTTCCGTGTTGGAGTGATAATGATTTTCCAGATTTCTGCTGATTTGTGGAGCAGGTGCCTTTATTTAATAATAAATAGAAGGGAGAGATTCAACAGCACCAACAAAAAGAGAATTCCTGGCAGCAGCTGTATATCAAAGCCATTCCTCATGCAGTTACCTCTCTGTAAGTATTAACCACTGCTTTAAATCTTAATATTTCCATGTAAAATGTAAAATTACAACATTTTTTGCAGAGTAGTTTTATGTGTAGAGAGTAGAAGTAATAATTTATTAGTGGTAATTATTACATTTAACAATAGCACTGTTTTTTCATCCAAATATTTTAGAAATACAAAGATTAACACTCACCAAAGCCCAAGTTGTCTGGTGTGTAGTGAGTTTAAAGCAGCAAATATAGAATATACCTGGTTCTCTTCCAAATTTAATGCTTTTGCTGAAGTTTTTTTAGCCTGTGGTTGGAGTAATAAATAAACCAGATATTCCCAAGCTCTTCATTAAGGTTTATGGGGATGTTTGGGAAATCTGGCTGTTTTCTCAGGATACTCTTTACCACACAGGTTTTCCTCCTGCTGCACTACAGAGATGTGCAGGAAGGCCGGTGGTTTGCAGAGTCGTTCCAGCTCATTTATTTCCTACAGCCACAGGGAAATCAGGAAATCTCAGTGTTGTGTGGGCTTCTGCCCTTGCAGAAGGGGCTGCTGGAATGGGAGCTGTGCAGTGGAAGCTCCTGGAAACTCCACGTTGCTGCCTAATTTTTTTAAGAAGAATTTTAGGCAGCCACTCTAAGTACTGTATTGACTGTAAGTAAACCCATGCTACTTTCTGGATGGGTAGGGATTTAAGGAATTTCTCTGCTCCAAGCCCCTTCCAAGCCTGCATCCCATTCATCCTCTCCCATCCCCACCAAGTGTCGTGCTCCAAAATAGTCTCACCATGACTATAACCCCCCAGCAGCGAGCCAGGGGAGTCCAGTCCCTATTTGTTTGTGCTCCAGTGGGATGTGAACCTTGCTCTTCCAGGGTGAAAGGTTGAGGGACGAGTGTCTTGTTTACCTGTGCTTTTCAGAGAATGTTTTCCTTTAATCTATTAAGCAGACACACCATTTTGTCCCGTGGTGTGCAATGGGATCGTTAACGATACACTTAATTACTACCAAACCACATCTGAGTGCCCGATGGCAGCAGGCAGGAGACTCAAAGCCCACTTGGTCAGGCAGAGGGTCCAGGAAGGTTCCCCAATCTCAGGGTTTAATAGAAACATCTTTCCATGTGCTCCTGTGATGCATCCCTGATTTATACACGGCTTTGCTGATGGAAATAACCACACCGGATGGTTTCACATCAACTCTGAGTGATGGCTGAGGGGAAAGTGGGAGTGAATGAGGAGAAACCAAACTGTCAATGGATTTTAAAATACAAATTGGATTTTTGGAAGTTATTTTCAAAACCAAAAATCATAATCGAATTCCTTGGGAGGCTATTTTAAAAACCTCAGGATCTGAGTTAATTCAACCACTGTAGCTCTGCTGCCTTGTACACACCTGAGGATTTCTCTTCTCTGAAGCTCTTATGTTCAGACATTCACATCCCAAAGGTGGCATTTGCTCTTAGTTTTTTGGCAGTGCTACAGATTTGTTGTATACTTTAATCAGCCAAGGTATAGGGCTCGGGCACATCCTCCACCAGGCACAGACACAATAGGGTGGAGAAGGCCCAGCAAACACAGCTGGTGAACATATTTACCATCCACTGGTTAGTCACACTTGTGGAGTTTTAATTGAATTACCTTTGACAGTGAACAGCAAACCTGGTGGGTGATCTACTAAATTTAACTGATGAATGGGCTCCCTAAAATCAATTAGCATCCAGGGCTGGGAGCATGAACACATCCGTCGCTCGGCGGGGACCGGAGCGGGCTCGGAATGACAGCAGCAAATGTTGGCCAAGTGAAAGCACGGATCTCCTGCCGCCGCTGACCCCTGCTCCCCACATGAAAGAAAAACAGGAGCCTAACAGGAGCTGAAAGAATCCGACAGTAAATCATTTAAGCCCTGTTTTGCACAACTGATACAGGATGCTTCTAAACTGCTTGATTAATGCTGGGCAGTATATTAAATGCAGGACGTGGCAGAGCAAGGAGTCTGCGGCCAAGCACCAGCTCCACAAACACCATCTGCTCGCTGAATTACTTTTGGGAGATTTGGGATAGAGGGAAACCAGGAGGAATTAGAAATGGCCTTTTTCTTTTGCTACAGTGATCGGGCCTGGTCTGTGGGCACAGAGCAGCCCCGTCAGTCTTTATGTTGTTTGTTATGTGAATAATCAAGCGATGGCAAAATGCAGGCTGGAGGTTCCTCTGACCTTTGCCTCGGCGCAACCCGACCCCGCGTGGGGCTCAGGCGGAGCATGTAATGAGGGACAGCTGGGATGGGCTGGAAAAGGGAGCACACACAGGTCTGAGGGAGAAGGAGCACACACGCCATGTCTGAGGGAGAAGGAGCACGCACACCCCATGTCTGAGGGAGAAGGAGCACGCACACCCCATGTCTGAGGGAGAAGGAGCACGCACACCCCATGTCTGAGGGAGAAGGAGCACGCACACCCCATGTCTGAGGGAGAAGGAGCACGCACACCCCATGTCTGAGGGAGAAGGAGCACGCACACCCCATGTCTGAGGGAGAAGGAGCACGCACACCCCATGTCTGAGGGAGAAGGAGCACGCACACCCCATGTCTGAGGGAGAAGGAGCACGCACACCCCATGTCTGAGGGAGAAGGAGCACGCACACCCCATGTCTGAGGGAGAAGGAGCACGCACACCCCATGTCTGAGGGAGAAGGAGCACGCACACCCCATGTCTGAGGGAGAAGGAGCACGCACACCCCATGTCTGAGGGAGAAGGAGCACGCACACCCCATGTCTGAGGGAGAAGGAGCACGCACACCCCATGTCTGAGGGAGAAGGAGCACGCACACCCCATGTCTGAGGGAGAAGGAGCACGCACACCCCATGTCTGAGGGAGAAGGAGCACACACACACACACACACACATACACACACATCTGAGGGGCTCCTGGCTTTGCACAAACTGGAGAAGACAGAGAACTCCCCACTGGGGCTTGAGGGTTTGGAGGTGAAAAGAAGAGCAGCAAACATGGTGATAGCGTTCCCTCCCTTCAGCCACTTTATAGGGTGTTCTGAACCTTCCAGGGAAGGTACAAAGAGGCTTTTCTTTCCTTACCTTCATAAGTCATTGACTTTATGCATTGATTTCAAAGTCAATGCATGGAGAGCATTTTTTAATTTTTTTTTTTAACAAATTGTATAAAATAGTACTTTTTAAGGAAAAATTCTCACCTTGCACAGAAAGTCCAAACCTCAAGGGAGACATTGTACTGTAATGTCATCGAATTGTAAAATGAGATGAGCAGAGATGGGGTGGAGAAACACCTGCCTAAATCCAAGTGTTTCATGCCTTTAAAAATGTTGCGTTTTAACCTGTAAAATAAAAAAGAGGGTGGGATTCTGACGCCGGGCTCTGAAGTGCTGCATAAATTACATTCTACTTAACACAAACCTATATTTTAATTTAATTCAAATATAAACCACGGGCTCCTGGCCATGCAGGACAGCCCAGAGGATCCAGTGCTTTCTCTTCTCCTGGCTTTGCTCCACTCCTGCTCTCGGAGCTGCCCCGAGGTCTCGCTCCGAGGCCGGGCTGCTGCTGCTGTGCTGACAGCCCTGCTCCAGGGTGCACCTCCAAACACACCATTCCCTGGCCCATCCAAAACTTTGGCTTCCAGACAAACACACGGGAACACGGCACCAAACACCCAGATCAATCCCCTCAATAAGATTTCATGCATTTTCAAACGGTATCTGTCTTGATTTGGAAAATAAAAAGCAAAGAAAAGACAATGGCAAAAAGCCTTCCCAGTGCACTAAGTGAGAAATGTGGCTTTAATTTAGACAACTAATTGCTTCCAGCTGAACCAGCCATTAAAAACAGTTGAAGAATTACAATGTAAATAGATTAATGCAGACAAAGCAACATGTGCACTATTCCATGTCTTCTTGTTACCTACAAAATACTTGGGCAGTGACACACTGTTAGTCTAAGCCACTTGTTAGGTTCTGTGCTAATCAGCTAAAATTAAATAAACATGACTGATAAAAATGACTGTTGTGTTTGAAAATTGATGCACCAACAGAATTTACTCCAGGAGATAATTACAGATGATTAAGTAACAAAGAAATAATTCCTACGGCAGAGGGTGAACTCCGGCGGCACAGGGAAGGGGCACTCGCCAACGCTCCGGCCTTGTCATTTGGAGGGATGAGCCAAAGCTGCAGGAAAGTCCATGGGGGGACAAAAACTCTGAAGGAGCTTTTCTACCCCAGCAATTTCCAGTGACAGAGTGAAAAAGGACTGGAAAATCTGTATTTTGCTGTTGCAAAAACACGTATGTTTCCCCCACCTCTTCCTACGCAAAGGATCAATTCCTTCATGCAACTCTTTACTTTTAAATGCTAAAAAAGTGCTCTTGGGTGAAGCATGTAAGTGAAAAATATGATATTTCCTAAATAATAATCTTAATTTCAATATTAAGGCTACTTTCCTTTGTCATCAAAATGAAATCAGACTGAGACTCACCTTCTAAAATGCAAAACATACTTCAGGCAGTAATTTTAAAATGTTAATTCTTAGACAAATTTATTATTAGAATAATACTGATTGGAAGCCTTGCTAAAAGAATGTTTTACAAAATAAAGAATAAATCTGGGAGGGTTTCTGCATTTTTTAATTTTCCATAAGGCTTGTCAGTGGGAGCTCTGTAGTAATAGGGACATCCAAAAAATAAATGAAAGGCTTTAAACTGAAAAAGGGGAGCTTTAGATGAGATTTTGAGAATAAATTCCTTCCTGTGAGGGTGGGGAGGCCCTGGCACAAGGTGCCCAGAGAAGCTGTGGCTGCCCCTGGATCCCTGGAAGTGTCCAAGGCCAGGTTGGACAGGGCTTAGAGCAACCTGGGCGAGTGGAACGAGATGGGCTTTACCATCCCTTCCAACCCAAACCATTCCATGATTCTGTGATTCCAAGGAGCCCACTCCTCCACAGGTCTTTGCACAGCCATTTCTACACAACTTTTCCCCATATTTTCTTTAGTACACTCATATCCTTGAGCATCTCACTGAAACACATGTTTGAGGCAAGATTAGCCCCTATGAAATGAAAATCGCTCAGGCTGCTGAGGGGGAAGTGGAATATTATTCTTCATCCTGAATTGAAATATTAGAAGCTGACTCCTGAATTATACTCTGGGGTTACCGAGCCCTAATTGAGATTGAAATTGGGCCGCTATTTTTGGTGCAGCCTGGAAAGCTCCGAGTCTTATTCCCATTTGTGCCGGTGGAAATCCCCACCCATCATCTCAAATTCTGCTCTGCCTGCACCTTCGGGGTGAGGAGAACCTTGCCGGCCCCTTCCCCCCCGAAATAATGATAAATGACAGCTACTCCAAATTGGAGCTGGCTGCTGCTCCTCGCCGAAGGGCCGAGGGGAGGGTGGGAAGGGGCTTCTCCCTGAAAGCTGATTGACAGGCAGGGTCAGGATGGGGGGAGTGTTTGCTGGACTCTGTCAGATCCCAGGGAGCTGCTGACAGCTCGTGCTGCCATTCCCTTCCTTCCCTCCTCGGCCAGATTTATGCTGCTGTACAGAGAGTATGGGATAAACTCTGCCCAACCCAAAATTACAATGTGCTCCTATAAATCTAATTTATTTTGTTCTGCCACTGCTGTCTAGAGGGTTGGGTTTCTCTGGAGGAACAATTAGTGATGATTCCCAACACTTTGAAATATTAAAACAAAGTTGATGGGACTTTCCAGTCCTCAAGTCAGATCCATGTAGCAGAAATCATTTTTCTGAGCAGAGGTGAGGGTGGGGAGGCCCTGACACAGGGTGCCCAGGGAAGCTGTGGCTGCCCCATCCCTGGAAATGTCCAAGGCCAGGCTGGATGGGGTTGGGAGCACCCTGGGATAGTGGAAGCTGTCCCTGCTCATGGCAGGGGATGGAACTGGATGGGCTTTCTGGCTCAACCCAAACCATCCTGTGGTGGTGGTGGTGTCCAGGTAGCAGCAGGATGTGAAAATCCCATTGGTTGTAGTGGAAAAATTCCCCAGTTAAGGACAAGCTCCTTCCCTTCCCTTCCCTTGTCACTGACACAGTGTCTGGCTGTGGGACACGTGACACAAATGGCCAGGGTGCAGCTCTCACCTCCCCAGCCCCAGGCTCTCCACATCCCCAGGATCCCTTTGCACACACGTCAGGGAGCTGGGGAGGGGTGTCCCCTTGCAAGGAAAACATGGGGCAGGTGCAGGCTTTGGCAGTGGAGCTCCTCAGACTTAACAACCTGTAAGAATTTGATTCAGCCCAATGTATCGATCGGTGCAAACAAGCAAAAAATATATTGGGCTGAGATGATTAAATAAGATAAGGCCTCTTTTTTTTTTTATATTGTAAGCAGTGAAAAATTCCAAAGGCATGACTGAAGAATTAATATGCAGCTATAAACATGCTGCAGGGAAAAGGCCAGGGGAAGCAAACAGGACCCAAAATAGATTTATCTCCAAATGTCCCATGAAGCCAAGGAATCCACTGCTATAAACACAGGAATTGCAATGGGCCACATGAAACAAAGCCCTGCTTTCAGTGGCACCTGGGGATGGTGAGATGGAAGTAATTCCTCTTTAATGAAGATATTGTGGTGTGTCCGAGGCTTTCTGCAGAGCAGCAATTTCTGCTGCCTGGGAAAAGTGGGGATTAAGTTACAGAGGGGCTCGGCTGGAGGAGGAACCCCTGTTTGAAGCAAGCCCTTCACTGGCATTATCTGTTTAATGTGTTGCACACCATTTGCAGCATAAACATTTCCAGTTCATTTTAATTTCATATCGGAGGAGAATCATAAAGACAGAGGATTATTGGTCGCAGCTGCGCGGATGTGGCAAATGCAACTTGTAGAATTATTCTGTCAGAGAGACAGAGCCAGATATTATTGTTTTTTCCCTTACAGTCTTGCCAGCAGTTAAAAAGAGGATTTTATTAAAAATATTCATGTAATTAAAATCTATAGCCTTAAAAACCTTTAGAGGAGCTGGAGCTAAACCAGAATAACACGTTTGCATTCAGATGTTGTAGGTTTGTAACAAAACAACTCTGCATTTGGTCAAGAAAGCAAAATAAAAAGGGGTTAAAGTTAAATCTTATATTTTAAAACATAGGCAGCTTTGAAGTGTGCAGTGATTGATGTAGCTGAGAAGTCTCCTCCTAGGAAATGCTAAATTTGGATGTAGAAATTCATCAGTGATGATCTGGGCCACTGGTGTGTCCTGAGAGGAGAAATTACTTTTATTCCCCACACGTGTGGTTTTAACAGCCAGTGCCCGGCTTTTCAGCCGTTGTCCATCAGCGTGATGGATCATCCTTCCCTTCTCTCACTTCCCAAACCCCAGCTGGAACAGAGAATTTTCCCAAAGCAAAGGAAATATCCCAGCACAAACCAAACCTAACAGCCACCCAGAGCCGGGGTTTTTTTCAGCTCTTTTTTCTTAATTCCTTTTCTCCAAGCTTTGTCCAGTAATAAACAACTGTTCCAATCTGCTGCGCTGATCAAAAGAAATGTTTTAATCAGTCCCAGGCTAAATATCATGCTATTATGTTATCACTGGAGCAAATCATCCAAAATACAAAACAAAAATATCAGTTTAATATGCTCCAGATCAGGAATGTCTTGAAGAAACTCGCCTTCCTTACAGGTGTGTCCTATTTTAAGGAAGAAAAGGGGAAGAATTAAAATGTGGGGGATGGCTCTGGGGCCACGTGGCTGCCGGGGCAGGAATGTCAGGATCCAAACTGGCCAAGCCCAATTTCTGCAAATAAAACTTTTTTCTCCACCCCAGTGAGGTTTTCATTAATTTTTTGTTGTTGTTGTTTTTTAAGCTGAGAAGCAAATCCCTGTTTTATGCCTGCTGAGGGGCAAATCCACAGTGAGAGCATGGACCAATCCCTGCTACCTCCAAGCATTCTGGTAAGGGATACAACCCCAAGGAGACACAAGTTTCCAAATTTTTGACACAGTTTTCCCTGTTTTGTTTTCAGGAGCCTGAGCATGGTCTGGATCTGATGCAGGGTGATGGAAGAAGTCAGTGGATGCAGGAGCATCCCTGCCCCACGAGCCCGATGTAGGATGGCCAACAGAGACACTCGCCGTCGCCTCCGGAAAGTTTTAGCTTGGGCAGAGCTGGATCTCATTTCCATCCTCTGCTCTGTTCTGTGTCCAGGAGACCTACCCAGCAAAATTCCTCCTTTTTATGGCTCATTAAGGCTCATGGCTCCAGATGCATGAGTGATACTCAAAACCAGTTTAAAAATAAGTGATATTTGGTCATTTGGGAGGCTCCAGTTTGGAGCGGGGTGCTCTGGCTGTGTCACCAGCAAGACCTGGAGACAGAGTCCCAGGGGCAGCAGCTGAGACCATGCATTCCCAGATGGATCCTTCATACACGTGTGGTTGAGGAAATCCTGACTCTCCAAGGATCCTCAACGTGGCCAGAGGAGCTGCACACAGGGGAAGAATCCTCACTGGCACGCACAGCTCAAACACCACCCAAACCCATTTCATGGAATCATGGAATGGTTTAAGGAGGAGGGACCTTAAAGCCCATGCAGTCCCTCCTGTGCCATGGGCAGGGACACCTTCCAGCAGCCCAGGTTGCTCCAAGCCCTGTCCAACCTGGCCCTGGGCACCTCCAGGAATGGGGCAGCCACGGCTTCCCTGGGCACCCTGTGCTAGAGCCTCCCCACAGTCGCAGGGAAGGATTCCTTCCTAACTCTTTAACCAAAAATTTGACTAAAAACCACCTCAGAAAGAGGGGATATTGTCTTGGGACGGAAGAACAGCAACAGGAGTGAAGTACCTGGACCTGACCAGATCCATATGAGCTCTTCCCTGTTCTCTCCTTCCCATTCTTTCCCTCAAGAGCTCTTCATTTGCAGTTCCAAGGGCCAACTTGGGAAGTGTCAGCACTTTCAAGGCATGAAGGCTTTGGAAATGCCAGATTTTGTTTCAGCTGGGAATGAAGTTTGGGGCTCTGCTGTACACTGATTTGGTTTAATCCCAAAAATCTCCAGGACACAGAGTTGTATTTCTTCTACCAGTCTAAATTCTCAAATTCTGGGACTCCTGAGAAGTGAAGCAAAGGAGACTGATGTTATCCGTTAGAAGAGCGCAGATAGAGACATTATCCTGCTTTTATGAAAGCCAAAGGCCAAATTCATATTTATTTGAG
Source organism: Pyrgilauda ruficollis (assembly GCF_017590135.1). NCBI lineage: Eukaryota > Metazoa > Chordata > Aves > Passeriformes > Passeridae > Pyrgilauda > Pyrgilauda ruficollis. The sequence goes on from NW_024528821.1 coordinate 3,713,438, forward strand.
CTGCAGCAGGATCTGGCTTATATCCTGGACATTACAACATACTGTTCCAATCTCTATTTTTATTAGCAATATTGATAACGTTAGAAGAAATACGATACAGGAAATAGCATATCGACTTTGATTAATTTTACAGTACGACCTTTAACGAACATAAAGGAAGAATTCAGCAAAGGGCTGGAGCTAAAAGTGTTGCTGGTGAAGGGAGACATGTGGTACCTGCATGTCCTGAGTGGGGCAGCTGGATATTCAACATTTATTGCCCTCCATGGAAGAAAAATTTTTGATAATCATATTTTTTGAAGACTGCATTTTCATCTTTAAGTTTATTAACACTTCCAGACATAATGGTTTGCTGCAAGAAATGGAAGTATTGGTGTAAAATTAAATTTGTTTCTTTTGCACAGGCAGTGGTGTTAAAACCCTAGTTGAATATTTCTAGGGATAGACATGTGAAATGTTTTCATTGCAGGGAGAAAAATCCCCAATTCCAGCCCCAAATCTCAAGTCCTGTGAAAGAATGGGACCTTACTGGACTCACTTGAAGGTGCCTTTAATTGTCCCCACAGCTTTGGAGGGCACAGGAGCCTCCACTCCTTGCATTTCATTGCATGATATTTAATGATAATGATAAAATGATAATAATTTAATTTCATGATAATAATGATTTAATGATAATGATAAAATGATAATAATAGTAATAGTAGTAGTAGTAATAATAATAATAATTCACTATTATATGGATATGAACCACTTATCACTTGAAACATTGCTTTGTATCTGGATTTATGCTCTTTTTTAAGTTTAAAAGGCACTCAGCACAGAGGTGATGCTGTTGGAGATAAACCAGTCCAGCCTTCTGGACCCCACCGTTTTGTCCTGGGATTGAAAATCCCATGACAGCCAAAATTTATCAAACTGCCTTAAACCTACAAGGTGGTTAAAGCAATGTGTGATGATTTAAACCACTGAGTGCTTGAGGTGACATGGGCACAGCAGGATCGTGGTTCAGTGTTTAATACCCACCCAAACCTGCCTAAAAAAGTACATTTCTGCTGGTTTCAGGCTGCAGAGCCAGGGGCAAGGGATGCAGCAGCTCACTCTGATGGACCAGGAGCTGAGGGCAGACTCCATCCCTGGAGCATCAGCTGGGTACTTTCAGCAGTAACTCCAAGTCACCACACAAGTCCCTGACTCGTTTCTTCCCCTCGAGCCGGAGGTTTTATTTGAGGCCTGACTGGAAGCAGATGGACCTGTCAGGGCTCCTCAGGCAGGTGAGCAGAGCGGGTGGATGAGCTGTTAAGTGTTCCCAGCTGCTGGGCAGGGCCCCGAGGAAATCGTTGGAGCTGGGACCCAGCTCCGAGGTGAGATCTGGAGCCAGCGCCAAGAAGGAAAAAGTGAATTTCTCCAAAACACCATTCTCTGAAAACCTGAAAAGGCAAGGCTTTTGAAATAAGAGAAAATAGCTGAAAATACCTGCAAAATGTATCCAGTATATCTCCAGACTTCAGAGAGCCAGAAGCCATCCTCAGCTCTGCCCCGATCTCTGCTTTTGTTCAGGATCTGCCTCTTTAGGCAGCAAAAATTATTTTTCCTAAGTTCTCTCCCTATCGCTGGTGTTCCCTCTCCAGAAAGGTCTTGACTTTTACTTGCTGCTTTGTGTTGTTTGATTTATAAGCTCAAGGGGTCCTTCTCAAAACCTGGACTCCTTCTGGTACGTAATTGCTACAATAAACTGAAAACTTGGTGCTTTAGGAGCAGCAGTCTGGGAGGAAATGGTTTGATGGATGGAAGTAGACGATAGGTCCTTCTTGGGAATGTCACCAAAAGGACAAAGCGGAGAAATGGCTTTATAAATAACTGCAAAATTCAGAAAGTCCACGAGCTTGGGGAGACCAGAGCTCTATTAAGCACAAACAGCTTGCAGGGCAATTCCCAACATCTGCAAAAGTCCTCTCAGCCCCTGTAATTCCCAGCAGCCTCCACTGCTGCATCCATCGGCATTCACTCCCCAGGGCTGGCGGTCTGGGATGCCATGGAAAGGGATGCCTGGAGTTTGCATCCCAAAATGCAAATAAACCAGTGAAAGAAAAAGTGATTAACAAGTCAAATCTTTTATTTACATTGTGAGGAAGGTACTTTTACTTTTCCTTTTGGAAATTAATTTATAAAAAATAATTCTTGATGTTTTAAAAGCTATTTTTCCCCATGGGTGCAGTGTTGGTGGAGCACAGAGCAGGCATGGATGGAGTTCCTGCATGTTCCAAGCAATGCCATGGTTCCTGTCATAGCTCCAAGTGACACAGCAGTAAAGAAAATTATAAAATTCATCCAGAAAATGACAAGGAATGAGGCTTTGCTTGTGGCACTGCAAAGTGCAGCTCCAGTCACTGAGTGCTCATAGCACAATCCCACAGGAGCTGTGAATGCATCCCCCTGCACCCAAAACCCAAAATCCATCTGGGATGGGCAAGTCACCATGGCACCAGCGATTTTATAATTATCTGAACCTCTCCTTTAGCTTCCTGAGCTGAGTTTTATGAGTCACCACAGATGTTGTGTGTTCTGGGGGACAACCAGACACCCAAAACAAAGAGGAAAGGGCATGTAAATATTGTGGCCTCATCTGTTTCCAATAGGCTGTGTTTACATATTAATGTGCAATACAAATTTGTAAACATGAGCATTTGAAACTTTTGGAGGAACCGATCCCGGCCTTTTCCCTTTCTGCAGCTTTATTGGAACAACATGTCCCCGGCCCCAGCCACACATGGACATGGTTTCCATACTGGATGCATTTCAAATGGTCTGGGTGCTTATTTGTTCTGCTCTATCTTGCTATCCAATCCTCGTTTGCTTTGCATAATTGTGATACAAATTATCATCTAATTACAGCCCCAACCTCAGCAGATCAAATGTAAACCGAGGCACTTCCATCGCAAAAAACGACATCCGATGCTCCCTCTATGCCTTTGGCTTCTCTAATAGATGGATTAAATTTGGGTGAAACCAGAGAGTAAACTGCACTTTGATTAAAAATATTATTGCTGAATATTTTGTCTCCTTGGATTTTAAATCCACCCCTGTGTCTGAGCACCAAGCCCATCCCATGTCCCGGCGCTGGGTACGGACACGGCACCTCTGGAATGGCGGATTTTACGTGATGAGTGCTACAAACAGGCTCAGATATTCCCAAATAACTTCAAACTCCTCTTGCAAAAGGTCAAATGACTAATAGCTGAGATTGTTCAGCAAGTTTCATCTTCTAAAAAAACCTTTGTTTTTCTCCCTGTTCCCATTTAAAAATAGCACTGTAATCCTGAGGTGCTGTTTGTATTTGCCCACTAAGTCCAAAGAATTGTGAACTTTGAAATGGCCACGAGTTTTCCTATAATATTTGTGGCAAGAAGTACAAAGCAGTACGTGATGGAATTGTATTGACAGGCACATGGGCTTGCTCGAAATATCGACCTTAGTTCCCCCAGTTTCACATTTAATAAATCATATTGATTAATCTGATCTATTCTCTTGAGTTCTGCCACTCACCTCCCACTAGCAGCTGTTTTACAAAGGATCCTGAGAGTGTAGAGTGCAGGTTAGCTACTTTTTGGGGCTCATTTATTTTAACATCTAGGCAAACCCATCTATTTTATAGTGTGAGTGAATCAGCTGAGTCACCATTGTGGATATGGAAAATATTCCTATGCCAGAAGGGCCAGGGAGCTCGGTCTGCTCTAAGGTGGCCTTGGTGGCACATGACAGAGAGCTTGAAAACACTACCCAAATCCTTTTTATTTCTTAGACTTTATTTCTTTCCTTTTGGAAGGATAAAAGCAGGAGGTGAAGGCAAAGAAAACGGAAAAAACCCTCAGATAACCCGGATCAAGCAGCTCCTCTCACGCCGTGCCGACCTCTCATACAGACAAATTGATATTTCTGGATCTGCCTGATGAGCACCCTCCCAAAGTGTGGCACCCGTGGGACAGGTTCAGACCTTGCAGGGAGCAGGCTCTGGGTGTGTTTTCCATGTGGCTGCGATGAGGGAGGGTGGCGAAACCTGGGATCCTACGGGACCCACGGAGGAGCTTTGAGATCCAGCTCAATTCCTGGAATCTGCCGAGCATCATTCCTGGTGCAGCAAATCACTGCACCAAAAATATCTCTCCCAGTCATTATCAGTCACATTTTTAACCAGACACTGATTTACTGGGTTACTCATGGCCAGCAACTCTGGAATATTTTATGCAACCGCAAATATTTGGAAAATTGGAAGTTCCCTGTTGCACAAATCCGTGACTGATCAGGAAGAGCCTTCCAGCTCCCCAGGAGTGCAACCACATGTGGGGGCTGGGTCGTGGTCACTCAGCTGGACAGAGCCTGCAGTGGACTTGCCACAGGAATTCCGTCACCACCAATGCTGGAAATAAGGACTCCCAAGGAAAAAATAACTTTTTCTTTTTTAATACAAATAGTGAGATAAACTGCTAAGAAACAGCCCGAGAAAGCAGGTTTGTTCATTTTTACAGTTGTACAGACCATTTATCACAATCCCCCATTTCATACTGCCATCACTGGGGACTCTGTGAACACCCACATCAGGAAAATTAGGGAAAACAATGTTGTCTGAATTTTATCAAAGTCTCATGAAACTAAAAGTGTAATTTTTGTTAATTTAGCAGCTTTTGATATTGCTTGTTCTGGTCTGAATTTGTTATCTGTTCAGGATGCAAATAAAATCAAAACTCTGGTATCAGTTTTGATTCTTAAGCCTGTGCCTAATCCCTCTATATTGCGTGTTGTGCTTGAAAATATAGGATTAATCCCAAAATAGGGCTGGGCCCAACCAAGCCTTATTTTCCAATCTCTGCCATCTATCAAGTGATAAATTTGACTGTAGGTAGAGACTGAACATCAATCAAATGAAGAATAAAACCTATGTCCTGATTTATTGTGAGTTACATGGCACCCTTGGGAGCTGGAGATTATTTACAGGAATAAAAAGAATATCCACAGGTTACAAGAAAACAAACAGGAATTTTGGAAGGAATTAAAAATCTCATATTCCAGGGCCTGTAGAGTTGTAATTCTCCATAAAGCATCCGTGTTCTCTGTGGGACTGATCCAGGAATATCCCTGCCCCTTCCCTCGGGCAAGGCTGGATGAGATCCCACGTGGATCTTCTGTGTCCCTTGGGGCTGAAAGCTCTGGGTCAAAGGATTGTCCTGCAGGGCTCCTGGGGGTGTTTCATCCCACACAACTCTCCAAGATGTATCCTCCATGTCCCCAGCATGGATCCATCTCACCACAGGAGAGATGTGTGACCCCACCTGTCCTTCCCACCACACCATCAATGCTGGTGCCACTGGAGGGTGGGGCACGGAAAAGAGGGATCTGGGCCACCTCTCCAGCTTCTCACCCCATCCATCTTTCATCCTGCCTTCCTTTACCCTGGCAGCAGATACTTGGATTCAAGGTACTTGGATTTATGTCCCCACCCTGATAATGGAGGCATCTGGGTCTTGGAGAATGAGGGACTTTTATGTCATTAATTAGGACCCATTAGAGCCAAGAAAAGAACAAGCTCAAGTGCTTGGCCAGATGTGGCTCCTTTGCCAAGTCCGGGTCCTGGATAGTCCCTTTGAAATTAGGGATAAAACTTGAGTGGGAGAGCAGCAGCTCCCCAGGGCTCTGAGCTAACTAAAGGCAAGCAGGAGAGAGAAAACAGAGCTGTAGAAATACAGACATCAATGTCCCCACTTGGGAGTGCAAATAGTAAAAAGGTGACTGACAGTTTGCTCTTAACCTACAACTGTGACGTAAATGTGGTGAAAAGGTATCACCCCAGGGTCATCTCAGACCCTCCCAGATCCTTCACCCTCCCAACAACACAACCCTTCTGTCCACAAAATAAAAGGATTAAATGCCTGCCCGTCCTGCTCCGGTACCATGCAGTGTTTCAAAGTCAATAACTAACAAGCCCCTGGCTATGGAAGAAGGACCTGCTTTACACAGCTCAGAAATATTCTCTGATCCCACTAAAGGCAGTGGTTAATTGTGGGGTGCCAGTTGGAGTGATTGCATCTGCCGTCCCTCAAAGCAGCCGGAATGCTGTCACTCACTTTGAAATGCCCTGCTGCATTCATCAGTCTGGATGGCACAGAGAAGTTATAACCATACAAGCCATATGGAGGATGTAAAGAACAATTAAGTGCTTCCCGAGCAATGGGACTTGATGGGAAAATGTTTCCAGATGCATGTAATCCATACAGCATTTGACCAGCAGGACCGGGGGCTTGTAGGCACTGAGCGTTTAAGTCTTCGGCTTTGGCGTTTTTCAGGGAAGACAGTTTGGGCACATCCACCATGAAGTGGGGTAAAAGGTGTGGGTTGGTGGCTCCCAGCTTTTCGTGGCTCGGAAGGAGGAGCGCCTGTTGTCTCAAGAAGCTCGTAGGGCAGATCTTGTAGTAGAGGGGCACGTTGAGGGGGTGCAGGAAGCTCTCGGGGCACGACATGCCCAGGTTGCTCGCGGGAAGGTGAAGTGTGGGAGGGGAGCACGATGGAGAGAGCAGGGGGTTCAGAGGAGAGGGGGTCCCACCGCTGGAGGCCACTGGAGAAGAGCTGGAGCTCCCACCTGGAAAGGAAAACAGAAATCATCCAGGCTGGGCTAACTGGTGCCCCACAGTCAAGCAATCCTTGGAGGACTCCTGCTCCCGCTCCAGGTCTCCCTGCTGCCGGTGTCCATCCAAGCACAAACCTGCTCCAAAGACCAGCTCCTAGAAAACGGGAAGATCTATCCATAAATGGTTATTGTTAGCTGATATTTGTCTAAGAACAATATTTGCACATGTCTAATCCCATCCCTTGGACTGGGATCATGATAAATGCAGCTCCACACACACCTGGATCCACACCTGGCTGCATGACCGATAACCCTCCCCTGCTATACCCACACCGTTGGCATTTCAGGTTCCCTATTTTTCATGAAAATTCCAGACAGCTTTTCCCCCTTGGACATAAAAACAAAAAAGCATATTCAGCCTGATGGAGAATTTTTTTGTACCTTCCTGCTCACAGGAATTGACTCATTTCACTTGGCTTCCCAAGCAATTTGAAACATTCCCCTGAATGCTATCGGTGTCTCCAGAAATTCAAACTCACAAGTCATGTGAACGTCCTCCTTTCTGGAAGGGATGAATGAACACTTTCAGAATTCGGGAGAAAAGCAACCTCAAGGAGTAAAAATGAAGCAGGGACGGGATGGCTGCTCCGAGGTGGGAATGGTGCTGGGAGCAGCCGGCCCTGGTGCTACACAGATGCTGGTTTCATCTCCTGCCTGTGGAGAGCCAAATGTCTGCTGCACACTCATTACCAAATTCTTCCAGAGGGTTTCCCCCTCCCCCACCCCCTTTATTTTAATTTCTTACCAAAATCACTGGGAAAGGATGTAAGGGAATGTGGATCCATTTGTGCTACTATTTGCATTCAATTCCTACCAATACAATGCCTGGCTGGGATCTGATCCGACTTGACATGCGACCAGTGACCCGAAATCAACAGTAAAACTAAGCCACGGCTGCTGGTATAGCAAATCTTAAAAACACCTTAAAAACACAAATATTCCGAATGTGATGCAAATTAATTTCCAAACTCCCAGCAAGCAGAGCCTCTCACAGGCCAGCCCTTGATCACAATAATCCGGGAAGGTATGGTGGCGTGAAGGTCTCACCCTTCCCTGCTGATGTCAGTGGCTGCTTCAGTCCTGACATCAGCAGGGCAGGATCCAGTCCTCTCCCCATGGACATATCCTGGTGTCCTCCAGGGCTCAGGGACTTCGGGTCACATAAAGTTTGGGATTGAGCTGATATTTGTGTGTGAGGCAGCGAGTAAACCCCTACGTGGCTGGATACAGCAGAGCAAAGCAGGGTCAGTATCTGCTGCACGGAGAAGATAATATCACATCGCGAGCAATAATCTCACCCAAATTCCACAGCAAGTTTGGGAATGGGGGTTGCAGCAGACACGATGGAGCAGATCGATGAGCAGGTGTTTTCTACCCTTTCTATTAGGCTTAAAAATAAAAATTCTATGGCAAATTTTTTCTTCAGCATGTTGATCCTAATTCCTTTTAATTTACCTCCTGGTTTTAGAGCTTTGGGATTTCAGTTTTACAGCTTTTCTTCAGAAATATATTTTATTAGTAGTAGAACTTCAGATTTTGTTATATTTATATCAGTCCAGGAATTCTGTCCTGAAGAAAAATACCAAATACATTAAACAAGAAAAAAAAAAATCCAAAAATCCCAGGTAGTCATAATATTATATGTACAACAATATTTTAGCATCCCTAACATTGCAGTTGCTGTTGTTTCATTCCTCATGCAGCTCATCCACCACCTCCTCTCCCCCGGCAAACGGGCTCAAAAGGAGCTTTTTGCATAAGATATTTTCTAAAGTAAAATTAATAAAAAACCATATTAATAACACTAACAAAGCTGCTGCTACTACTACCATCAATTAACTATAATAATTTTAGATCTTTTTACAAGTGACAAACCTTTTAATTTCTCCCGAATCTGATTTCTTTGTGCCCTCATTTCTACGCCGGCAAAACATAAATTTTTGCTGTGATTTTTGCAGCATTTCCCGGCAGACACAGGGGTGACTCGGTGTGTCCCAAAACTTTGAAGAGTTCCTGACATAAACGAGAATTTAACTCGCTACTTTAAACCCAACTTGGAGGGCTGCAATGTGCGAACGAGCTGTTAGTTTTTTCCCTTCGGCGCTATGAACAATCTGTTTTCAAATATTACTTTCTGAAGCCGTTTTTCTGGGAAAGGGTTGTAAAGGACCGGTTGCTCTTGTCAGGATGAAGGAGAGCATTTTCCCCGAAAATTTTCCTCCTCTTCTCTGCATTTCTGTGCGACTTCTGCATCCTAAATACCAGATAATTTTATTTTCTGTTGCATAACGCATTTGTCGGCGCAGAAGCTGCCGCTGCAGAAAGCTCGGGCGGTCACCACTGCCACGTTTGTAGTTGATATTCCCAACCCGGTTGGAAGCAATTAGTGTAACAGGATCAAAGCCGGAACAACCCGACTCCAAATTAGCCTCCTGCACACTCAGATATTTTTTTCTGCCCATCTAACTCTGATTTCAGCCCGCGCCCTCATCCTGTTCTTCCCGGCTTCTCGCATCCATTTTCACAGGAGTTTTATCCAAACCAACGCGGAATGAACTCCCTCGAAAAGCAGGGATTCGTTTTCTGGGCGCGCCTCGTTATCTTTGATGGTTCGAGCCGCCCGAGGAGCCCCGCGGGGAGCTCGGGGCGTGCGGCCGGGAGAGGCAGCGAGCGGGATCCACTTACCGTGGCTGTCTGCGCCGAAAGCCTTGAAGTCCAGGGCGAGGGGGGGTCTCCACGGGTAGGTCTCCAGGAGCCCGTCCAGGACCCCCCTGCGGGGCGAGAGCGCACTGAACGCAGCCGCGGGGCCGGCGGGCGCGGGGGGCGCCGGCGGGGCGGCTCCGGCCCTTACCTGTTCCTGCCGGGGTCCCGAAAACCTTTGGCGAAGGGATTCCTGTCGATCTTCAGCTTCGTGATCTGCAGGGTGAAATCAAGGGGACATTGGGCAGCGGGCCGGGCTGGGAGCGGCGGCTGGTACCATCGGGGCTCTCCATCCCCCCGGCTCCCGGTACCGCCGGGGCTCTCCATCCGCCCGGTTCCTGGTACCTGCTGGTTCTGGTAGGCCGTGACGGTGGTGAACTCGGTCTCCTGGAAGGAGAAGGTCTGCACCCCCTCGGCCGGCAGCGACTGGATCTGCGCTAGATCGAAGCGAGAATCCTGGGCGATAACGTGGACGCGGGGCTTGTACTTGTGCATGGACTGCAGGATGATCTGTGCGGGGGGACAGGCGGCTGAGCCCCCCCGGAGGGAGAAGGGCAGAAAGAAAACCCGAGGCGAGGCTCAGGAAGGACCCAGCCCTGAGCCCCAAGGCATGCGGGACCGGCCCCCGCCTTCCCGGCGCTGCCCCCCGGCTGATGCTCCGCACCCCGGGGCGATGCTCTGCCCCTCCCCGGCCCCCCCGGCGGGGCTGCCCCACACCTACGTGCCCCTTGTCGTCCATCTCGTTGTTGGTGAGCTTCACGCGGTCGAAGCTGATGATTTGCCTCATCCAAGTCTCCCCCGAGCAGGGGGAGTCGGGGTGGATGTAGAGGCGCGGGGTGATGCAGGAGTGGTCCGTGTTCCCCGCCACCATCCACTGCGAGCTGTGATAGACGTACCTGGCCCGGGCCGGGCCGCGTCAGGCGCCGGGAGCCCGTCCCCACCTGCCCCCACACCTATAGATTCTATAGGTGAGTGCAGGCCCCCCAGCACGCTGTGTGACCCCCGTGTCCCGCTCGGGTCGCAGATCGCGGCCACCAGCGCAGGACGGGCCCCGCGTGGGTGGGGGGTCCCCGCCCGTCCCCCCCGTACCTGTATCGTTTGGAGTCCACGGGCACGACGTCGATGGCGATGTAATATTGCTGCAGCGGCTCCAGCCCCTTCACCTTCACCCGGACCGACGGGAACATCCTCCTGCGGGCACAGGGACAGCGGCTGAGCCAGAGCTGCCGCTCGCGGGGCCAAAAGGGGCTGCGGAACTGGGAACGGGCGTCGGGAAGAAGGGAAATCGAACTCAACGAAAATAGCGGGAAAAGGGGCGAGCAAAGTGAAGTGTCTCAACAGAACAGAGAAACCCGAGACAACGAAACAAAACCAAAATAAAGCCCAAGAAACAACATCATCCCCCCACCAAAAAAAAAAAAAAAAAAAAAAAAAAAACGGAAAGGCAAAGCCCGAGCGAGGTGGCGGGGGGGCCGGCCCGTACCTGCCGGCCTTGGTGATGATCATCTCGGTGCCGATGTCGTGGAACCTCCTCCAGAGCTCGGAGCCCTGCAGCTCCACCTGCACCCCGCCCGCCCGGCTCTCGGCACCGGCCTTGGGCCGTTTCTCTGCGGGGAACACAAAGGGCAGGGCTCGGGAGGCTGCCGGGGCCCGGGGCGGCCCTCGCCCCCCTCCGTGCCGGGCTCCCTCCGGTACCCACCCGCCTCCGGGGCTCTGCGACCCGGCCGGCAGCCGGGCTCTTCATCGCGACCCTCCGGCACCTTCCTCTTGGCCGAGCGTCCCACCAGGGCTTCCACCGAGAAGGCGTGAGCCCGGGAGCTGAGCGCCATCCCCCCCGGGCTGCCAGGGGTCCCCGCGGGCGGCAGCGGGGCTCAGGCGGGCGGCGGCGGCTCCATCCCGGCCGCCACCCGGCGCCCCTCGCCCGGCCGCCGCACGGCTCCCGTCGGGGGGCAGCGGCCACGGCGAGATCCTCTTGCATCCAACTGAGTCAATAGACGGCTGCAGCCTCCTCTGTTTGTTTTGGAAACTGGTGGGAGCATAAGAAACATTGAGTGACATTTCATGGGAGTAACGGGGGGGGTTGGAGGGGGAGGGAGGGGAGAGCCACAGGGGTGGGGGGGAGAGGGGGAAGAGGAGCCGGCCCCGTCTAGGATCAATAAAAGAGTTACTGTTCTCCATTAAATTGTAAAACTCAAAGAAATTTGACATAATTGCACACTAGGGGCCACTTTTCCAACAAAAGTGCAAATAACGTTTAACCAGAACCAGCGCAAAAGGGAAAAAGAAAAAAAGGAAAAGAAAGGGGGAAAAAAGAGAGAAAGGAGAAAGATTAACAGAAAAGAAGGGGAAAAGGAGAAAAAAGAGAAAAGGGTAGAAAAAGAAAAGAAAAGGCAGGAAAATATAAATAAAAGGGGGGGAAAGTAAAAGAGGGAAAAGGGGGAATACAAGAGAAGGGAGCCGTGCCCCGCCTCTGGCCCCGCCGGGCCGCCCCCACGGGCCGGTCACGCGTGGCCCCTCCGGTGTCCCCGGCACGACAAACCCGGTGCCACCCCTGGGCTGTGATAGCGCTGGGCAGCACCTCCGGCTTTGTGCCCCGTTTTTCCTTTGGTTTTTGTTTGTTTGGTTGTTTTTGGGGTGTTTTTAAAGGCCGTTCCGCCCGCTCCGCCACCCC